>NW_028242764.1:0-272684 GCF_964263255.1 Lissotriton vulgaris
TTAACCCGTTAAGCGCGCTCAAACATTCCGCCCCAGTGCGGACGTTCGATTGCGCTAACGGGATTCGGACGTCCAACGGTCGTGCGCAGCACTAGCGAGGTAGTGCACGCGACGACCGTTGGACGTTCGAAGCACTAAACGGGTTAAAGTACAAGTGTTCCATGTGTTAAGTGGAATGGTAATTGGCTGGCCATGATTGGTATGTTTGCCTTACTAGTCAGTCAGTCAGTCAAAATACTTTTATTCGATTTTGATAAAAATCATAAAAAGACATTACATACAAAAGTTCATATATACATTTACAGTTACTTCAAGTACAATCATGTTTAAAAAGAGATTAAAATACATAACCAAGGCTTTAAAATACATCCTTATAAAAAGCAGTTACATATATAAAAATATCCGCAGCAGCAGAGGCAGTGCAAATAGACAGTTTGATCTACAGTAAAAGAGAATCATTTTATACTGTCAGTGAATACATGTTTAGTTTTGCTAGGCGCTGCTGCGGCCAAGAAACTTCCCATCACTTTGCTTGATCAAAGATATAAAAATCATGTTAAATGGAGTTCCTGTGCTCCTGTTTGTGCCAAGAGGTGTGCTTGAGTTTGGACTGGTGGAAAGCAAAGGGGAATTGTTTGGGGATACTGATGGAGTTAGTAGGGAAAGTGGTATAAGTCCTACATCACGAACAATGAACAGGCCTAGGGCCTTGGGAATCGCTGGGCCTACACTGGACTAACGAAGGTTAGGACATAGGAGGCCCACAGGATGCGGGTGCAGAGTCTATAGGCAACCGTGTTTACCACACAAGTCAATGGTGTGTAAAAATCAGAAAGTGATAGGTTTAGGAGTCTTCCGACTGGACTAGAACGTAGCCACTTAAAACTAGGACACTAGAGGTGTAAACCACTATAGGCGCACCGGAGTTATATTGTTACCTCACCAACAGGAAGCGGGTGCATAGGTGCCAAAGTGTGTCGTGTTTCGTCAAGTTCTATGGAGCCTGGAGGAAAAGATGCTGCAGGCGGCCAGGAGCAAAGAGTCCGGTTGGATCCAAGGGTAGATCGAAGATGAAGAGTACCTGAAAGCAGAGGGGACAGAGTCTAGGTCACTAGCCAGTGACCAGGATGGAACCAGGACGGAACCAGGCAATGTCGGGTTGTGATCAGGTGCTGTTGAGTAGTTTGTCTCCGCTGCCACGTGGACCAGGAAGGATCTAGGATGACCAGCTGGTGAACACGAGCTGTCCCACAAAGGCTCTTGTTGTCGGCGGTGTCGGTACTCGATTCGGAGTCACCAAGCCTTGGCAAAGGCAACCCACGCAGGACTCGAAGATGTCTTCTTGATTGGACCGGGAAGGTCAGATCGATGGCTCTTTTTCAGGGGAGCTGGGGCCAGTCTGAAGCAACCAGACCAGCAGTGTAGTTTCAATGGATCGTTGTCACGGAGGCCACTAGCCAACGGGCAAGCCACCAGACAACGCGTCGAGCAGGAAAAGTGCAAAAGGGCCCCACGCTGCACTCGGAGAGCGTGGAGAGTTGATCTTTGGAGCACAGGCTGCTCGGGGCTGGGGCTTCTCAAACCCCAAAGCACAGCGTCGAGGGAGCCTCGGAAGCTGCACAGGAAGCACTTCATCGACTTTTCAAGATGGCCGGTCCCACGTCTCATGTCGCCTCCATGGGTCTAAGCTTTGCTAGGACTGTGGATTGGGCTGTTGGAAGTCTGGGAGTCCAGGTCTTGTCAGTCTCTGTTGTTCGAGCTCCGGCAGGAGCAACAGCAAAGGAAGTCTCGATGCGCTGATGGTGCCTGCTTGCACAGGGTGGCCATTCCTTGACCACAAGGGAGATTCTTCAGTCTTCTACGTTGAGTAGGATGTCGAAGGGTCCAGAGTTTTGTATCAAAGTTTCAGTCAGGATGATCTGATGTGCATTGGCACAGCTCCTACCTTTATTCCAAATCAAAGGGCTGGATCACCTGCTTGGTCCCTCCTATGGGTGGGACCCAGGAAGGGGGTGGTTACACCCCTTTCCCTTTGTCCAGTTTTGCGCCAGTGCTGGGGCTTAAGTGCCCCAGCACCGGTTTGAACTGGACTATGCATGGGATGCCTTGTGCGCCCCAGGCGGTGTCTAGTTTAATTCAGCCCTCCCTGCCCCAATCCACTATCTCCTGTCTGGGGTGGTGTAATTTGTCCAGGCCTCCCCTGCCGGAGTTTCGGTCAGCAGCAGGAGGCCAGACTTGTGTCGGTGGCAGCAGCATCCACTTTGTGATGCTGAGGCTCTGATTAGATTTAACCGCGTTTAAGCAAAGCAACATGTATTTTCCCTCTAGAAGGGTGAAATGCTACCCCCATTGCCAGAACTGGCGAGGGGGTAGTATTCCAAAACGTATGACACCTTAAACAACATGTTTTGATAAAGCCAAACCAACGTTAGCAAGTAACCGCGAGGATTATAATGCACTTAAGAGTATATGGTATGGCAATATCCCAGAACAGCTAAGGGACTTGGTTCCGAAAGCTGCAGACAGGCTGCTAGAGCACCATCTCACATAAAACCACGCACTCTGCCTCCAGGATTGTTAAGGCCTGCCATAGGAGTGACTTATAGGTGTATATGTGTCCAGATATAGGTTTAGATATAGGTATACAATATCTAAGCAAGGGGTGATTACACCACCTTGCCCCAGCTGAGTGATCAGCCAGTTGTGTCAGATTGGATAGCCAGCCAGGGGTGGCAAAAGATATGCTGCAGCCCCTGGTAGTCCTTTGATGCACCTATGCCCTGGGTACCTATAGTACACTGTACAGGGACTGATAAGGTGATCTAATACCCAATTGGTTATGTACCTAAAGTACATGGTTGTGAATTTAGAGAGAGAACAGCAGGCTGTGGGTCTGATTAGCAGGTCCACAGCCACATTAAGTCGAAAACCAGTGAAGCAAAAAGCAAAAAATGGGGTGACCTTAGGAAAGCAGACCCTACTCTCCTACAAGGGGTATTCCATGAGCTGACATTGCTCCCCTGAAAACTCTGATTCAAAGAAGGGATCTCCCTCTGCAAGTCCCCCATAATAGTTGCTTGCCTAGGCAGTGGCTGACACATTGCAGTCACCTGAGACCCCTCTTCAACCGCGCAGCCAAGACAGGGCAGTTCACTGGGGCATGACGCTAATGCTGCTGCTGATGAGGGGCAGGATCAGCGCGGTGGCTATGCCTAGGGTGCTAATTTTCCAGAGGTTCTGCAGCACCTGCACAGCAATCATGCTTTTCCTATCCCAGATGGGCAAAGAGGCAGTTTCCAGCATTGCCACCAGGGGATTCTGGTTGTCTTCCTCTCCGAAGAGCTGTGCACAAGATGGAACACCTTGTTTTTCTGTGGCTCCTGCCAAAACAGTACCCTCTGCCCAACATTGAGGCGTATGTCCCTGAAGCAGTGTGGTGGCTCTTAGGCTGGAGAGATGGCCCGCTGTGAGGACTGCACAGCTCTCCTTGCTTTCACGGAACAATGGTTTGTTTCCTCGTGGACGTTTTTACACTGTTGCTGTGCAGAGGAAGATGCTTTCGGCCCTTCAGTGGTGGTATCACACCCAAACACACGCTTGGAAGGGTGCCAACTCACAAAAGGCACTGCTATTTTATTTACCTTTAATTTGGGCCGAGCTCTTTGCTCTTAGTTGGTGGATTTAACGATCTGGGGTGGATCTGAAGCTAATGACCCCTCTCTGTCCAGCAGGGCCACTGCATGGGTTTGAAGCCATTTCTTTTGACTTTCAGTTTCAGCGAGGGGAGATGTCCATCGCTCGCTTAGCAGGGGTCTTGAGTGATGTCATTTGAGATGTCATCAGTGATGTCATCAGTGATGTCACTGACCATGTCATGATTTGATGTAATATGTGACATCATCAGCAGTGGATTGCGGGTGTGCGATACATAGTTAGTACAACAAACTATATAGGAGCAATTTCAATGTTTTTTTAAATGATAATTCCTAACTATATAAGGCCTGAAACCTATGTTTTTTTTAAGTGAATTTGCAAGGTTTTTAAAATGCTAATTCCTACCTATATAAGGCCTGAAACCTATGTTTTTTTAAGTGAATATATATATGTATATATATATATATATATATATGTGGTTTATTGACCAAAGAGGAATCTAAGTTCTTGAATGTTTTGCACCCTATCACACCTTTGTTTTATTTGTTACCTAAAATCCACAAATGCACTACCCCAGTCCCAGGCCGTCCTATCATTTCAGCACAGGGTAGCATGAATGAGAATATTTCAAAATATGTTGACTTTTTTCTTCAGCCTCATATGATTTCCCTCCCTTCCTTTCTTAAAGATACCACTGATTTTCTGGGGAAGATTAATTGTATCACTTGGGGTCCTGATTTATGTTTCCTGGTGATGGATATTGAAGCACTTTATACCAGTATCAACCATCTCCAGGGTCTGGAAGCTGTTCAGTTTTTTCTTGATTCCCGGGAGGCAACTATGCGGGACCACAATCGGATGTTGGTAGACATGATTCGTATTTGCCTCTTCAATAACTATTTCCAGTTTGGCAAGGAATTCTACCATCAAGAGCGTGGGGTGGCAATGGGTTCGTGCTTCTCCCCCAGCTATTCATGCTTGCATGTTGGCTGGTGGGAGGAGCATGTGCTTGGCGTCACTCACGCTCATTGGCTCCCTCACTTATTAGCCTACTGTAGATTCATAGACGATATTTTTATCGTCTGGAAAGGATCTCAAACTCTGGCAGCTGACTTCGTCAATGAAATCAATGTGAATGACAGAAATCTTAAATTCACTGCCACTATTTCAGCTACTTCTGCTGAATTTTTGGATGTGTTGATTTACATTGACAATAACACAATACAATCTAAACTTTTCAGGAAAAGCACTGCGGGCAACTCCATCTTGCATGCCCACAGTGCTCACCCCCCTCACACGATCAATAGCATACCTCTGGGGGAATTCATCAGAATTAAACGCATATGTAGCGATCCAGTTGTCACTCAACAATGTCTAGCAGAATCTAGAGATAGATTCCTTCGAAGGGGCTACAAAAGAGCGGTACTGGACAGAGCTCTTAACACAGTATCAGCACGCACACGTGAGACATTGCTGACCCCCAAGATTAAACTAGACACTGATGTCACTAGTGGAACAACAGCAAGATTTATCACTACATTTTGCGCTCAAAGCTCCAGACTTAGCCAAATCATTAGATCTGAATGGCCGATTGTATTGACAGATGTAATTCTAGCCCCTTTTTTGCCCAAATCTCCAGCTATCACCTTTAGGAGAGCTCCCTCTATGAAAGATTCCCTTGACCGTACACAGCCAGAAATCCAATCTAAGACCACTTGGCTTAACAAACCTGGCTTTTATAGATGTACCTCGTGCCGTGCCTGCACTTTTGCAGTCAATGGCACCCACTACACATCTGCACTTAGTGACCGTGTCATACCAATCAGGGAACATTTAACATGTTGCAGTGATTTTGTGGTATATAAATTGACCTGCACTTGTTCGTTGTCATACATTGGGAGCACTAAGTTGCAAGCACACCAACGTATTCTGCAACATATACGAGCCATAGTCAACTCGGACATGAACTACCCTGTCGCGCGCCATTTTAAATCAGTGCACGACAAGAAATTAAAAGACCTTAAATATACTCTGTTGTGCTCTGTGGCTAATCCATATTTACAACAAGGGGTGGTGAGGGACAGAGTCTCTGAATTAAACAGAATACTCTCACCCAGTCAAGAGATCAGGGCTAGATCCAACACCGTTTTTTAGCTCACTGCACCATCCCAGTTTCAGAACCTGGCTGTATGCAAATTAGTCTGTTCCTGTCCCAGTGCATGATGGGAACAGGGCAAACCAAACTACAAAAGCCAATTCTTACACTGGGAAGGAAACAAGCTACCGGGGACCGGTTTCTGGCATTTCAGCCTCTTCGGCCCGGCTTGCTTGAATCCTGATGGTGCAATGAGCAAGGGACTCACATCTGAGTATACCCTTCCACGCTTAGGGTGGACAAAAATATTTACAACAAGGGGTGGTGAGGGACAGAGTCTCTGAATTAAACAGAATACTCTCACCCAGTCAAGAGATCAGGGCTAGATCCAACACCGTTTTTTAGCTCACTGCACCATCCCAGTTTCAGAACCTGGCTGTATGCAAATTAGTCTGTTCCTGTCCCAGTGCATGATGGGAACAGGGCAAACCAAACTACAAAAGCCAATTCTTACACTGGGAAGGAAACAAGCTACCGGGGACCGGTTTCTGGCATTTCAGCCTCTTCGGTCCGGCTTGCTTGAATCCTGATGGTGCAATGAGCAAGGGACTCACATCTGAGTATACCCTTCCACGCTTAGGGTGGACAAAAATATTTACAACAAGGGGTGGTGAGGGACAGAGTCTCTGAATTAAACAGAATACTCTCACCCAGTCAAGAGATCAGGGCTAGATCCAACACCGTTTTTTAGCTCACTGCACCATCCCAGTTTCAGAACCTGGCTGTATGCAAATTAGTCTGTTCCTGTCCCAGTGCATGATGGGAACAGGGCAAACCAAACTACAAAAGCCAATTCTTACACTGGGAAGGAAACAAGCTACCGGGGACCGGTTTCTGGCATTTCAGCCTCTTCGGCCCGGCTTGCTTGAATCCTGATGGTGCAATGAGCAAGGGACTCACATCTGAGTATACCCTTCCACGCTTAGGGTGGACAAAAATATTTACAACAAGGGGTGGTGAGGGACAGAGTCTCTGAATTAAACAGAATACTCTCACCCAGTCAAGAGATCAGGGCTAGATCCAACACAGTTTTTTAGCTCACTGCACCATCCCAGTTTCAGAACCTGGCTGTATGCAAATTAGTCTGTTCCTGTCCCAGTGCATGATGGGAACAGGGCAAACCAAACTACAAAAGCCAATTCTTACACTGGGAAGGAAACAAGCTACCGGGGACCGGTTTCTGGCATTTCAGCCTCTTCGGCCCGGCTTGCTTGAATCCTGATGGTGCAATGAGCAAGGGACTCACATCTGAGTATACCCTTCCACGCTTAGGGTGGACAAAAATATTTACAACAAGGGGTGGTGAGGGACAGAGTCTCTGAATTAAACAGAATACTCTCACCCAGTCAAGAGATCAGGGCTAGATCCAACACCGTTTTTTAGCTCACTGCACCATCCCAGTTTCAGAACCTGGCTGTATGCAAATTAGTCTGTTCCTGTCCCAGTGCATGATGGGAACAGGGCAAACCAAACTACAAAAGCCAATTCTTACACTGGGAAGGAAACAAGCTACCGGGGACCGGTTTCTGGCATTTCAGCCTCTTCGGCCCGGCTTGCTTGAATCCTGATGGTGCAATGAGCAAGGGACTCACATCTGAGTATACCCTTCCACGCTTAGGGTGGACAAAAATATTTACAACAAGGGGTGGTGAGGGACAGAGTCTCTGAATTAAACAGAATACTCTCACCCAGTCAAGAGATCAGGGCTAGATCCAACACCGTTTTTTAGCTCACTGCACCATCCCAGTTTCAGAACCTGGCTGTATGCAAATTAGTCTGTTCCTGTCCCAGTGCATGATGGGAACAGGGCAAACCAAACTACAAAAGCCAATTCTTACACTGGGAAGGAAACAAGCTACCGGTCCCCGGTAGCTTGTCTCCTTTCTGGTGAAGAATTGGCTTGGTAGTTTAGTCTGCCCTGTTCCCATGATGCACTGGGCCAGGGACAGACTGATTTGCATATAGCCAGGTTCTGAGCTGGGATGGGGCAGTGAGATAAATAACGGTGATGGATCAAGCCCTGATCTTTGGACTGGGTAAGAGTGGTCTGTTTAACTCAGACACTCTGTTCATCACCACCCCCTTTTTGTAAATCGTTTTTGGCCACTATAGGTGTGGCAGGGTATACTCAGACATGAGTCCCTTTCTCACTGCTCCATCAGGATTCAAGCAAGCCGGGCCGAAGAAGGCTGAAATGCCAGAAACCGGTCCCCGGTAGCTTGTCTCCTTTCTGGTGAAGAATTGGCTTGGTAGTTTAGTCTGCCCTGTTCCCATGATGCACTGGGCCAGGGACAGACTGATTTGCATATAGCCAGGTTCTGAGCTGGGATGGGGCAGTGAGATAAATAACGGTGATGGATCAAGCCCTGATCTTTGGACTGGGTAAGAGTGGTCTGTTTAACTCAGACACTCTGTTCATCACCACCCCCTTTTTGTAAATCGTTTTTGGCCACTATAGGTGTGGCAGGGTATACTCAGACATGAGTCCCTTTCTCACTGCTCCATCAGGATTCAAGCAAGCCGGGCCGAAGAAGGCTGAAATGCCAGAAACCGGTCCCCGGTAGCTTGTCTCCTTTCTGGTGAAGAATTGGCTTGGTAGTTTAGTCTGCCCTGTTCCCATGATGCACTGGGCCAGGGACAGACTGATTTGCATATAGCCAGGTTCTGAGCTGGGATGGGGCAGTGAGATAAATAACGGTGATGGATCAAGCCCTGATCTTTGGACTGGGTAAGAGTGGTCTGTTTAACTCAGACACTCTGTTCATCACCACCCCCTTTTTGTAAATCGTTTTTGGCCACTATAGGTGTGGCAGGGTATACTCAGACATGAGTCCCTTTCTCACTGCTCCATCAGGATTCAAGCAAGCCGGGCCGAAGAAGGCTGAAATGCCAGAAACCGGTCCCCGGTAGCTTGTCTCCTTTCTGGTGAAGAATTGGCTTGGTAGTTTAGTCTGCCCTGTTCCCATGATGCACTGGGCCAGGGACAGACTGATTTGCATATAGCCAGGTTCTGAGCTGGGATGGGGCAGTGAGATAAATAACGGTGATGGATCAAGCCCTGATCTTTGGACTGGGTAAGAGTGGTCTGTTTAACTCAGACACTCTGTTCATCACCACCCCCTTTTTGTAAATCGTTTTTGGCCACTATAGGTGTGGCAGGGTATACTCAGACATGAGTCCCTTTCTCACTGCTCCATCAGGATTCAAGCAAGCCGGGCCGAAGAAGGCTGAAATGCCAGAAACCGGTCCCCGGTAGCTTGTCTCCTTTCTGGTGAAGAATTGGCTTGGTAGTTTAGTCTGCCCTGTTCCCATGATGCACTGGGCCAGGGACAGACTGATTTGCATATAGCCAGGTTCTGAGCTGGGATGGGGCAGTGAGATAAATAACGGTGATGGATCAAGCCCTGATCTTTGGACTGGGTAAGAGTGGTCTGTTTAACTCAGACACTCTGTTCATCACCACCCCCCCCTTTTTGTAAATCGTCTGTGGCTAATCCAGGCAGGGGGGGCGATCGAGAAAGACTCCTCCGTCAAAGAGAGGCTTTTTTCATCATTTTGCTCGACACCAGATCCCCCAATGGTCTTAACGCTTTTGATGAATTATATCATTACCTATGAAACTAGTGGTTTTTCCAGAAACGTTATCCTTAATGAACCTTTGTCATTTTCAAATGTGTGTTTCTTTTGTTATATGTCCAATGATTTTTTTATGATGCCTTTCTTCTGATTGATGAATTTTGTGAATGGGAAGAGGTACTGTTGATTCATGGTGATCCAGAGTCCATATAATGATGATTATTTCAGATACTAACATGATGAATTTACAGCTGGTTTATACCTATGATATCTGAAATGTTTTTGGTAGTTTCCTTAATATGAGTCCTCTGCTGCTAGTTCGATTCCATGCATTTAACATCTGAAACTTTTTCTGGTCTAATAATTTGTATTTTGTATATATTAGCAATCTTGTGATGTCCACTTCATTTTTAGGCCATTTTTCTACAAGGGAAACCTCAATGTGCACTTGCATATGACTCTTTCTTCTTCTTTTTTCCTTGTTTTGTGGGATTCAACAAACTTCTTTATTTATAAGATGTGAGGGGGGTTTTATTGTTTATACCGCCAACTTTTTTGTTCATTAGAGAACAACAGAGGGTTCAATGTATTTACCATGAATCTGTTTCCTCCTGTTATGAATTGCTGTATTTGGCCGTTTTGAGCACTATGCTCTAATCGTTTTCAATATCCACTATTACTGGATATTGTTTGTGGACATTTCATCACATTATTTTGATTGCTTATTTACATTGTTATTTTACCCTCGCGACCTGTTTCTTTAGGCGCTTGGGCTTTTATTCACGATTTAAATCACCGCCTACTCCTGACGCGTCATGTGACCAAGCCCCGTTCGCGGGGCGAAACGCGTCATGGAGGGCACTTGCTCTGCACTTACTGCTCAATAAATGCACTGCTGAAAACATATTTTTGGTGCTGGCTGATAATTCATCTTTTAACTGGAGTGATTGCTTCGGAGGTCTGCGCCCGTTTGAACTGCGTCCAGAGCAGTTGGGAGCCTGTTTATATATATATATATATATATATATATATATATATATATATATATATATATATATATATATATATATTCAATGAAAAAACCATAGGTTATAGACCATATATAGTTAGGAATTCGCATTTACAAAACCTTATTTTACTCGCACAAAACCATTGAAATTCCATATATAGTTAGTTGCACTAACTATATATCGCGCACCCGCAATCCACTGCTGATGATGTCACATATTACATCATTCATGACATGGTCAGTGACATCACTGATGACATCACTGATGACATTATCCAGTGACTGTATGTTTCTGTAAAGTTAAAATATGTCTTACATATTGAAGAATGAGTGGATGTATAAGTGTCTGGATAAAGGATTTAGTAGGTGCATGACTGACTGTATGAGAGAGTGATTAAATGTGTCTCACTGAGTGCATTGGTTAGTGACTAAACTGTCTGAATGTGTGCATCAGTATGTCTGTTGTTGTATAAGATGATGCATGTGTTATTCTGTACCTATATGAGTAACTATATGGGTTATTGATTGGTTGCCCAAGTATTTGTATGGGAGAGCGAGTGTGTGTGTGCGGGTGTCTAGGGGGTGTGTGACTCTGTGCATAGATGTGTGAGCAGTGGATTCACTAGATGTATGGGTTCAAAAGTGCATGTGGAAACAGCTGTATGGGCGGTTGACTGTGTGCATGAGTGTATTGGTGAGTGAATGGATATCTCAGTGCTACATGTCAAAGTAAGTATATATGTAAAACACAGTACATGTGAGAGTTGACATATATAAATAACTGTGCATAAGAGCCAGTGAATGTGTGAGTGGCTGTATGGATCATTGTGAACTTGTATCAGGGATTGTATAAGAGAATAAATATGTGTTAGTATATGTTTGAATAAGTAAAGTTTGTATAACTGTATAGTTGAGGAAATGGAGGTGTGATTGATTCTTTGCATGACTGACTAGGTGTGTGAGTAACTCCATGGATGAGTGACAGTCTGTGAGTGTCTGTTTACACTGATTGTATCTAAGGTTATATTAGAGTCTGAAGAGGTTCATTGTATTATCACATGAATGATATCATCAGTGATGTGATCAGTAATGTCAAATGAGATGTCATCAGTGATGTCATTTGAGATGTCATCAGTGATGTCATCAGTGATGTCACTGACCATGTCATGAATGATGTAATATGTGACATCATCAGCAGTGGATTGCGGGTGCGCGATATATAGTTAGTGCAACTAACTATATATGGAATTTCAATGGTTTTGTGCGAGTAAAATAAGGTTTTGTAAATGCGAATTCCTAACTATATATGGTCTATAACCTATGGTTTTTTCATTGAATTTCATTGGTTTTTTAAAAGCTAACATCTGTAGCTGTAAAATGTATTATTCTTTAAATCCCAAAATATATATAGATATTTATTGATAATTTTTTTTAAATATTTTTTTATTCGCTTCTATTTCGCGAACCGGGAAGCTTTCCGTTAGCTCATCTTGATGCCGCGATCTAGTCCGCGAACCGGTCAACGTTACGTTAGAGGAACAGTGACGCGTCGCGGAAGCGCGACATATCACGTTATCGCGTAATGCGTCTAATGACGCGTCGCGTTAGCGCTCCCGGAAGTGCTCCGGACCGCGGTCCAAAAGCGATCTGGGACGCGGCGCGCGCCGCGTAACGTAAGCGGAACAGGTCATGTGACTTGTTTATCAAACTTCTCATTGGTTCATTTCACTTTTGGTTTCCAAATGATGTATGACTAGGTCATGTGCCCTAAAAATAACACTTTTCATTGGCTCAGAACTTTTGTTTTCCCCAAATCATGTAAACCCCTCCTTATTTCCTCACTCTGACTTTCATCTTGGTGAGAGAAAGACCATTTATCTGAAGATCCACAATGGCTTCCATTCTTGCTGCAGCTGGTGGACCCCCACCACCACCTCCACCTCCTCATAAGAAGAGAGGACCACCTAGTCAAATTCTGACTAACAGAGAGGAGGAAGATGAGGAAGAAGAAGAAGAGGAGAGAGAGGGACAACAATTTGTTGATGAGTTGCCCCGGGTTTCTAAACGAAAATCCAGTTTTATCTGGCAGTTTTTCACCATCCCTCCTGGAACAAAGAAAGTGAATGCAAAATATGCCACCTGCCTCATCTGTGATCACACATTGTCGAGAGGCACAGAAAAGAAGTACAGTATGGGGAACTATACAATGCATCGTCACATGAGCAGGTGGCATCCCTTGAACTACAGCCGGGCTGAGTTAAGGGATCTTGTAGACAATCCGACGGCAACTCCTGTGGCAAGATCTACATCCACATTGTCTTTGACGGGAAGAGAGGCACAAGAGACTGTGCCAAACATCCAACCTAACTTCCAGCACATAAAGTTATCTTGTGTTCACTGTGGTGAAATGCTGTCATATGGCAACATGAGTGTCAACCTCATGAACATTGCATATGAAAATCATAAATGCCCTAATGCACCCAAAAAGTAATTTTCTTTTTTTTGCTCCAGTTGAGCCGTTTTGAAAGCCTGTTTTTTGTTGTCTCCCCTCCATAAAAAAAACAAAAAAAACATAAAACAGTTCTAAAAATACAAAAAAATCAAAAAATGTTCAAAAAATAAAAAAAAAATATAAAACACCAAAAACAAAAAAAAACAGTTCTTTTCAGAACTACCTCCCCTTTCAAACAAAATTGCTAGAATGTTTATCACTCTGGCAAGCTCTATTTCTTTTGGTTCGCTTCAAGTTCGCTGACCGGTTCGCGAACTTTAAGCGAACTAAAAAAATATTTTTTAAAAAAAAAGAAGAGTTAGTATAAGGGAAGTAATCAGGGAATAATGTAAAAAGAAAGACAGCTAGAGAGAGTAAATGAGAGATAGTGTCAATGACATCATCAGCAGTGCATTGCGGGTAAAAAGAGTGGAAAACATTTACCTTATAATTCTTGTTACCTTTTTTAAATATTTTTCCATACTTTCAATCTGTAAAACAAAGAACAAACATTTCAAAAAATATTAAAACATGTATTTAAAAATTAGAAAAGACAAGGGAAAAGGTTCAAAAACAAACAGTTTTTCAACAACTTTGACATTTACAGAAGTCTCTGCTTCTCTACGTTCACTACACAATCCTAAAGATATATATTCGAAAGAAACTGTATCTTGATGTTGCTGAACTGAGGCCTATTTTGAAACATGATGTTTTTCTTGCACTGCTAATGTCTCACAATAGTGATGCAATAGCAGCGCAAAAAAGATGTAAAGCCATAAAAAAATTGTGTCTAACATTGTAAATGATTGTTTTAGGATGCAAATAAGATGTGTGCTTTCAAGAGCTTTCTTTGAGGTGAGGCCTCTTTTTTTTTATAAAAAAAAAAACACTACCCAGAAGTACAGCACTCTAAGCCTTAAAATTGATATTTACAGAACTCAGCTTACCCATATGTACCACACATTTCTAAATGTATATCATAAGGACAAAAAGCATAACATTAATTATACATGTTAAATGGTTTATTTTTGCTGTTCTCAGAATGTATCAAATTTCACTTAAATCAGTGACTTGAAGGTATTCATCATGTAACAGCGGGGAAAAAAAAACACAATCAAAATGACTGTGTTTAAAAAACCCATACAACCTAAGAAATCTGATTTCAAAACTTCTTAAAATTAACTTACTTTCAATGACGTCGAAGGATCTCCTATAAACAGCATCCACTCTGTTGTGCTTTAAATATTTTCAGCCCGCCACTTTCTGAAAGAAAACCTCCATCGATACGTGAAATATGTTACATAGAAAAAAAACTTCTCTCATTATATCACATGTTTCCACTAGGCCAAATCATGTTGCCGCGATTCGCAAATCTTGTAATTCTTCCAATCAAATCCCGACATTTTCTATTTTCGCAACTTTCAAAAATAAAATATTTGAGATTATTTTCACAATCCTGGACTACTAATATCTTACTCTTCTTTGTCACTCATGTTCTCCTTTTCCTATGACACTGATACTGCTTACTATGAAGCAGACTTACTTGCATCAGGTTTATATAGTTGAATTTTTAATCGAGACAGCATTGCAGACTTACATTCCCTCTACTTAAAATTTTGGTTTTAAAAACACCAGGTAAGAATTTTTAAGGTCAAACGGCAATTTTTTTTTGAACGTTACAACAGAATCATTACAGAATGACCAGCCGTTTCCAGACTTTAAGTAAGCTGTATAATGTCCTGATGTAGTTGATGAACCATCGTGATAGATAATTGCTACAGTAACAAAAGTCCTCCCTGATATTGACAGCTGAGAAGCCACAAAATTTTTTATTAAAGTTGACAATTTTGTTCCATCAGGCCTACATCGTTGCATCATTAAAATGACATACTGGCCATATCTACGTATAAATAATGTTGACATCATATCACATTTACATTGACTACACTCCATGTTGTGATCCGCTGCATTTACTAGCTTATTAAAGGAGACTGATTTACTGTCTGGCAAAGTTAAATATATAAATCTTTCTGAGTCTACACTAGTAGTACTTGATACCATACAGTTCTCGCAGTCATGCTGCCATTGATAAGAAAGCCCAAACAGGTGATCTACATCTACACCCTCAACTTGCAATATATCAAGCATATACATTAAAAACTCCTGACAATCTTGCTGATTATTTTCAGAGAAGTCTGTTTGACCTGAACATTCATCTAACAGATAACGAACTTCAGACACACTTTCTACTTTTGTTCGATCAGTGCTACATTTCTCGAAAACAGAATTCAACAAACAGCATAAAATTTGTTCAGAATTCAACAGAATCTGTTCTTTTAAACTCTCTAGTGAAAAGAGAACATTAACCACTACATTTGCATAGCAGTTGACACCAGAACTGTTTTCAAATTGAAAACCGACAACATCTTCAACAGAATCCACTTTATTTCTGCTAACAACTTTCGGTTCATTGACTTTTAGTCTTTTTGCAACAACTTCCCTACTATTACTACTATTTCTACGTTTCCGGCCTACCACACGTTTCTCAAACAAAGGATATTGAGGCAAATGTGGCGCATACTCTCTTCTTAACCTATTGTATTCCTTAACACAATCTAGATCCGCACAAATGTTTGTGACATCACAGTCAATCAAGTACAATCCCGATAAAGTTCTAACTCGCGACAATGCCACATATGCCATACCCTCCTTGAACACTGAACTGCCAATATTCACCAATGCACAGTCTACACTTAAACCTTGCGATTTATGGATTGTCACCGCATATGCCAAGCAAACAGGAAACTGTTTACGGCGAACATATAAGTCTTTAACAAGCAAAAACCTAGCAGAACAACGAGCAATTTTCTGTACTTCCTCAATACCATCAAATTTAATTCTTAAAAATTCTATTCCATCTCTATTTCTGTATTTCTCAAAATCAACAACATTACCCATTGATCCATTTACCAGACCTCTTTCTACATGTAAATTCCGTCTCAAAATGATTCGGCAATTTAAACACACATTCAGAGTCTTTTCAAAACCCGCTGTCTTAGATATAGTCTTCTCTAATGAATCCAATTTTGATTTCAAATTATCTGACAAAATAATTGTTGATCCCATATGCTCTAATTTGTCGATAGCTTCAAGTTTCACAATCTCTTGCTTTTCTAAATTCAACATTTTGTTGTTGAAGATGGCACATTCTGCAAGAGTTGGCATGAGACATATCCCGGATTTCTTCTCAGTAATTTTCTGAAAAATATTCTCAGGCACAATCTCTTGTTTGGGATACAAATTTGACAGTAACCGTGCATTTAAAGCTTCTTTCCCATACTCGGTCACTTTTCCAATTCTAATATCTTGTAGAATATTCTTGTAATCTTCATCCTTTGCCTGACGCATATTTTGATGCAGTTCTGCATAATTGAAGTTTAACCATATATTGACGTTGCCAATGCTCCCTAGGCACTTCCTGGTATCTTCATGCGTGAGTATTTTGAACACAGGTTGACCTTTTACTGGTGTCAGCTGTAGAAGATCTCCGAAAACAATAATGTGTTTCCCACCAAATAAGACATCATATTCAGTTTTAAGTACTTCTTGCATTCTCAAATGCACAAAGGCAAGCATGACATTGGAAACCATGCTTACTTCGTCAATGATAAGTAGTTTCATTTTCCTCAAAACTCTTGAAACTTCACAGCAAGCATCTCCAGATAACTTGTTGTATTGTAATTTGTTGTCATGCTCCACCGGCAGCATCAATAGACGATGCAAAGTAATACCTTTAATATTATGTGCTGCCAGTCCAGTAGGAGCGGTGACAACACAAGACAGCGATGACTCAGTCCTTTCCTGCAAATAACAAGAGATTGCTTTAATGAGGAAACTTTTTCCAGTTCCCGCTTCTCCACTCACGTACAGTCGGACAGGCTTCAACGACGTACACGAGCACTCTTTCTTCTCATGACTTAATCCGTGCTCAATTTCCTTGGTAACTTCATCATATATTTTCCTCTGCTCAACGTTGAGTTGTTTTTCCAAGTCTTGTAAGTTAACTGAATCCTCCTGAGCATGTGCCATGGCTCTTTCTACTTCATTCATAGCAGTGGCAGCTTCATTTTCGATAATAGGTCCTCCAAGTGGATCTTGACTCAATGAAACAGAACTCTGACTGTCCTGAGAACTGTCTCTGGCAATCTCAGCTGCAATCGTTGCTTCCTGCTCAATTTCCAAAGTTAGCATTTCTTGATATTTAGAAAAAGCAGGACATTCTATGGACTCCTTGGCTGCATTGAAAGAGTCTTCGTAACAGAGGAAATCTCCAAGCAGTTCCTCTTCTGCACGCCAAGGCTTGAAAAGTTGCAAAAGTGCTAAATAGAAAAACTCCTTTTTTTCTGGAGATTCGCCACTTAATTTTCGATGGTTTACTAATTGGCATTTTCTTTGCTTGACCAGGCATCCCTCACTTCCAATTACAGCATACACTCCTTTCTCAATATCTTCTTTGATGTTCCTCTTGAATATATAATTTTGGAGAACCTCATATAGACAAACATTCTCAAGGTGACTGCTTCGATTTGGATAATATGTATCCAACATGTTGGTCTTCAAAATGTCGGTACTGTTTGGTTCCTTTTCTGCCAAATACTCAATTTCCCGAACAGGTTTTAGAACTCGATTTCGCGTTGCAGCAAGACCAAGACTCGCCCAAACGAGACTCCTGGATTTGGCATAGAGACTTGCTGAAGACAATCGATCAGAACATTCGTAAGCTCCGATTTCTCGATGCGACAACATCTTCAGACTGAAACTGTACAACTTCTTGCTGAGGCTCTTTTCATGGGAAATGTCCTCCCACATATCCTTCAGTTCAGTCTTTTCTTTTTTGGTGATGTAAGATGTCACATACCGAGCCACAGCCATACAGTTGTCAGCCACAAACTGTATATCCATGTTGGCATTCCACATGGACAAAATCACTGGGTTGTAGTCATTGATGTACTTGGACTCTTCGTTCCTTTTCAAATTGTATGTATTCTTGGGTGATTTCCTCGTCACATTATGTCGCAGCGAAGACATCAAACTGTTCACTCTTCCTTTAGAAATCACCGGTCGTGGAAAGTTGAAACGACATTTGGTGTAGAACTTGTCCTTGTTTCTGAATTTACGACGACAGTACTTTCCACAACGATGGCTTTGGAAACGTAGAACTTGTTCTCTTAGACTTTTCTTCTCCGTTGCGTTTGGAACAGCACACGTAGAATACTGTTCGATGAAATTCATCACTAAGTCATCCGGATCTGTTCCAAATTTAGGTGCATCCTTGATCCACAGCAACATATGTATATGAGGGGCACCTCTTGCTTGGTACTCCTTTCTCCAGAAGAAATCCAACACCTCTCCAAGAGGTGGATTCTTTTTATTTGTGATGAAAGACATCATAGCTTCAAATCTATGATTGAAGTACCTGCATACATTCACAGGATCCAAAGAACACAGTTCTCCAGGTGTCTTGAATTCAATATTTTCAATATTTCCATTTGCCTCTCGTAGAAATTCAAGTAAGTCATCCCAGCCATACTCGGCACAGCTCAGAGTGAGGAACCATGTCGGAGTTCCTAAGTTCCTCAGCATACATTTTAAGTCACCATGACGACGGTACCAGTACTCATTAGTACCACGCTGACACGCCATGAGATTAATTAAGTGAGAATCCAAAATACTGTCTTGGACATTGACTTTATGCATAAAGTCACTTGCCGAGATGTTTCGCATCTGTATACCACTTTTTAAGATGTGGTTCACTGCATATGACAGTCCAGACAGATCGCTTTCAAACAGGAGATGAAACAAATAGGGAATGCATTGCCGAAACCTAGGATCTTCTGCATACAATCGTAAAGTCCGGTATTCAGACGCAGGAATTTCACGAGGTCGCTCATCATATCTTCCTCCTTGACCTATGGGAAATAGCTGTGGGAAACACCGAGCTTCCAAACTTTCCTCCCAAACACTAATGGGACTCCCTTTGGCTTGTTTCATTTGAAACAACTCAATAGCATTCCCCATGACTTCCTTGGAATGCAAAGGATGAACACTATAATGTTCATATATTTCTTCACTTTTAGAGGCCTCTAGTTTCTCAATTTGGCCAGCACACAAATCGCTATCCTCTTCATCACTTACTTCCTCTTCTGCAACATATACATTCTTATAGTACTTATTATTTTTCTTCAAATACACTGTTGCCTTTTTGACTTTCCTAACATCCACTAAATCTTGCCATATTTTCTTATTCTTTGTCGGAACCCCATTAACCAAGATAACCAGAGGTTCCTCTTCCACTTTTTCTATTCCAATTGTGTTAATGTTTTTGTTCAAATCTAGAGGCAAATAAACAACTCTTCCCTTTAATCCTCTCTGTAAATCTGCTGGAGGCAACTTCCCTGTCTTTGGCTCCATTCTTACAATAGCCTGAAAGGGATGGATACTTTGAATCAAAATAGATTCATAAGTATTTAAATCCTTCAATTCAGAAGGAATCTCAACCAATTCCAGATTATTATGAACTGCCCTAGCAGGCATCTGGTTTTGGTTTAATTTATTACAACAATAAGTACACACACGTTGATCCGATCCCAAATCAAAATAATTTTCTACCATCAAGTATGTGGCTAAATCCTTCCATTCACTATTATTTTCCCTTTCACTTTTTGCATATAAATCCACTACCTTAGTCTGATTCTTATAATAAGTGCGTCGACAACATACACAAGTGAAATTAGGCCTCTCACTTGATTTCATCTGAAACGTGGCAATTTCCTTCGGAAAATTATCTGTACTGGAAACCTGTACATTATCTTCCACATTACCCTCTACTTCAGGGTCAATTTGAACATTCTCATCTTTACTACCAAAGTAACAAAACTCAATTTCTTCACAAATATTTTTCACATCTATTTCAGAACCATGCAAAAGAGCAGCACATAACTGTTTAAGCATAATTGCTGGACTCTTAGCATAATACAACATTCTCACTAATTTTCTCACTTTATTATGATGCACTGCTAGCATCCTGAAATGATGAAAAACACTCTGGCATACTCTCCTGGAAAGACAAGCCAGTGAATGACCACGCAAACCTGTCATTTGTCTCACTCTGCAAGGATCTAAATCTTGCAACAACTTCATTTTCTGCTTCAAACTTTTCTTATTAAATGTCCGTATAAAATCACAAAGCAAATTGATGGAAACCTGTCGCACACTGCAAATAGAACTACACTTCCAAATGTACACAGGACCCTTAGGACGTCTTCCTAAAACCTCATCACTTAGCGCCTCTTCTGTCTCTGTTGTCACAAGTTGTTCTTTTTCAACTGGACAACCATCCTTCACTTCATAAGCTCGACCATTGATGTCAACTGCATGCACCAAATCATTATCCTGAAAATAAGTCTCTTCATTAAAAAATGCCTCAGAACTTGAACTATGCATCCATTCTCCAGAAAAAACTTCACAAAAGTTAGTACGATTTACTACTCTCTTCCATCTACTTTTTGTTTTGAAATCAGAAATTACCTTGCTTAGTTTCCTAATTCTATTGATTACCAAAATAAACAACTTTCGCTTGATTTCAAAAGCATGATCAATAATTTTCTCTACATTTTTCTTCTTCCTATAAAATGCCGCTTTCTGTTGGCCTTTCTTTTTAATATTTTTCAATAAATTAACTAATATCCTATTACGGAACATTCGTTGTCGAATGTCCCTAAACTGTTGTTTCCTTCTACTATCATGCACAGAGTTATCTCTTCCTCTACCAGTAACATTTGTGATGTGTCTCTCCTTTCCATTTAAATTACGTTTTTTTTTGTGAACAGACACATTTTTTTGTGCAAAATTTTTTTTACTACAAATATTTCTTAAGAATGATTTCGTGCTCTTACCCGGCCCTTTCTTGGTGTTTTGACAAGTATTTGGGGAAGAGGACTGCTGCAATAAAACATCATCCTGCTGTCTTTGACGTTTTCTAGCCTTTCGTATTCGACTTCTGGAAGGCATTTTCCAAACTATGAAAGAATCTGCAGTTGAATCTGTGAAAAAATATAATATAAAATGTTATTAACCACTATTACCAAACAGTAAATAAATAACAGTCATCTAAAACTTAATGCCGTACTAATTATTTAACATAGCAAATATTTTCCACCAGCACTGCAAATGCTCTTAGCCATGTTATCCACTTCCTAAAAATAACATCAAAGACACTAAAATGCCTTCTAAATATGAACCCAAACAACCTATGAAGCAATGTGGAAAAAACTGCCGCAATGCATGAATATAGCAGAAAAATCAGCGACATTCATGCATTTTCCAGCAAATGCTCTTAGCCATGTTATCCACTTCCTATTAAATAACATGGCTAAGAACTGCTCAGGGCACCATGAGGAACGCTTTCCATTTAAAAAGGGAAAAATAACATCAAAGACACTAAAATGCCTCCTAAATATGAACCCAAACAACCTATGAAGCAATGTGAAAAAAAACGGCCACAATGCATGAATATAGCAAAAAAATCAGCGATTTTCATGCATTTTCCAGCAAATGCTCTTAGCCATGTTATCCACTTCCTATTAAATAACATGGCTAAGAACGGCTCAGGGCCCCATGAGGAACGCTTTCCATTTAAAAAGGGAAAAATAACATCAAAGACACTAAAATGCCTTCTAAATATGAACCCAAACAACCTATGAAGCAATGTGAAAAAAAACGGCCACAATGCAAGAATATAGCAGAAAAATCAGCGATATTCATGCATTTTCCAGCAAATGCTATTAGCCATGTTATCCACTTCCTATTAAATAACATGGCTAAGAACTACTCAGGGCCCCATGAGGAACGCTTTCCATTTAAAAAGGGAAAAATAACTTCAAAGACACTAAAATGCCTTCTAAATATGACCCCAAACAACCTATGAAGCTCTAACAGTACATATCCTGAAATTTAATTCATTTCAAAATTCGTTTTTAAACACAGCATATAAATCAATTGTATACCTGCATTCATGAAGAAATAACTAAAAATATCCTTGAGACACATGAAAGTGTTTTCTGGAATGCCCTAGCACCATTTTTGGGACACTATTAACATGGCTAGGTAACTCCCATAATCAAAATCTAAATTTGCGAAGCACAAGTGGGAGCGTATTTACAAGACACTTGTCCCATGAGGAACACTTTACATTTTAAAAGGCGAACACAACATCTTAGACACTCAAATACCTTATAAATATGGCCCAAAACAACCTATAAAGCTCTAGCAGTACATATCCAGAAATGTAATTGATTTCTTAAATCGTTTTTAAAAGCAACATATCTGTTTCAGCTTACATAACAGACCATGAAATGGCCTCCATGTATTACAATATCTTGTGTTACTGCATGCCAGAATGTTACACCAAATATGCAATTATAATTTCTCTATGAAACTAATTCTATTAGTATATCACTAGAGACAAAACCACATTTTAAAAACACAGCTTTCTTCATCATTTTCTCCTTAAATCATACTATTCTCTATCTAAATTAAATAAATCTTTTCTCACCTTAGCAAATATTTTTTGAGTTTTGAAAACAGTCTCAGAAATACACCAAATTGTCTTCAGCAGAAGAAAAAGGATGCACTCCAAAGGCTGCAGCTATTGAAAGCACAGAAATACAGATATTCTTTTCACATATCTCTCATATTAGCCAATCATACCTCTTCCCTCACTTTTTTCAAATCAAAACCCTTCCCCCCTCTGCCCTGTCTGCCTTGTTTCCATAGCAACCGCCTCCTGGAAGACCTCTCATGTTTCCAAATTCACAAAACAATGTTTCAATTGAACTCTGAACTCTCAGTGCACCTGCGTATCCAGTGCAATCTTTCATTAATTGTTTCTTCCTTGACCATTCAAATTACATCTTTCAAAGAACACATCCATGCACCCTAACTTTCTGTTTTCAGAAATGGAAATGCACCAATCACTGCTAATGAATCATTAGCATAATAAAACCACAGTTTTTTTTCTTTAGAAACTCCTACTGTTTCAACTGCCCTTTCATTACCACACTTCATCTGACTGCAGAACAACCTTCTTCCACCATGTTTAACGTCTGGATTGTTGGACATAGTTACATCCACTGGGCTCAAAGGTATGCTGAGAGCAGAAATTTACACAACCTCAATTTACAAGATGTGGAAATTAACTGGTTGGGCCAAAGAGGATTAAAATGTCACCAATTGATTCCATTGGTGAAAACCTTTATGCATTTGCCAAAACCTAACCTGTTAATAGTGCACTGTGGAGGTAATGATTTGGGCACTTTGACAGGGGTAGGTCTGGAAATGCTTTTAAAGGACACCTTGGAGCAATTAATGGCACTTTTTCCTCAAACTGCCTTGGTATATTCCAATATATGCCAAAGACAGAAATGGAGGTGGTCCAACCAATTTTGTCCACAAATTGAGAAAGCGAGGAAGCATGTAAACAAATCTGTTTCAGCTTACATGAGAGACCATGGAATGGGCTCTCTGTACAACAACAACTTGCGTTACTACATGCAAGATATCTACAGAGGAGATGGAGTTCACTTCTCAGATGAGGGCAACAGAATTTTCATTCTGAATTTAAGACTGTGCATTGGTACCTACTTATAAGTACCTAAATGTACCATAAACCCAAAAGCTCTTCTCAGAGCTACCCTACATCTGATCACTCACAATTATTATTTTTCTCTAACTTTTTTCACTAATTTTCCACAAAATTCGCTCCCCGGAGCGCTACCCGGTTCGCTAACCGAAAGCTAACCTCGCGGTATTTTTAAAAAAAAATTTTTTTTTCCCGCACATATAAGCCTCCTCAGCCACGCTCAGAAAACCTAGGGGGTCAAGATAAGTCTACCATGACCCCTTCTACCCATTCTAAACATTATTTGCCCTCCATCTTGTATCTTAATGCGAACGAAACACAAAATGGTGGACTCCCGTGACGCTTAAGGTTCGCTAACCGGGCAGCTTCCCGGAAAGCGGTCCTAAAAAAAGGCGGGAAAGTAATTTACAGAAAAACGACTAGAGACACTCTCACCAAATATAGATTAGCTCATACTACATAACAATCCCTTCCATTCTCACAAATTTCATTGAAATTCCATTTAGCCATTTAGCCTGTAGACCTCTCCAAGTACCGTGAGGTAAATTACTTCACAAAACACATCTGAATTGTTGGAATTGACAACCAATGAAAATGTTACTTTCATTTTCTACTTTTATTACCTGACATTTGATTGGTTATATACCTGTATATATATAAAGGGAGAGAAGGAAACACAGCCATTTTGACTACTACTTCTTGTTGTACCTCCTATTTCAAAAGCTTCAAAAAACTTCAACTTCTTTGTGAAGGTAAGTTATAATTTAATATATTGTGCACTATGACTTAATATAGTAGACTTTTTCTGCTAGATATACACTATCCCTCTGTAGTAGTAATGTATTTAGATAGACTTCTCTGTTATAGTTATCAATGGAGTAAGGCTTGTCTTGGTTAAATCACATACACTTTTTTATAGTCCTATTTCCACTCTCATACTATACACTGCCAAAAGATAAATTCACTGATAAAAACTGCCTATCTAAAATTAATCCCAACAGTGCCCTATCTCTACTAATATATATTTTCTTATTCAAAATTTCAGGCAAAATGGAAGGCGAACAACAAGTTTCATTTTCGATTGAACTGAAGGAGAACAGCCAAGACAAACTTGATGACTTTATGGATGACAGTAGAGACCACGAACTTCTACAATGTGTTGAAGCAGTAGACAACTTGCTTCAAAATGAAAAACAATTACACCCTATAATAAATTATGACATTTCTGACAATGAAATGTTAGAAAATTTAATAAAGTATGAAACACAATCATAATAAAAAAAATAAATAAACAAAGAAAACAAAAAAAAACAAGAAAAACAACAAACAATTAACATACAGTATTAGAAAAGTCTTTCATTCTTTTATCCATAAAGTTCGCTGCCCAGAAAGCTATCCGGTTCGCGAACTTGGCGCTTACCACGCAAAAAAAAATTTTTTTTTTTTGGACCCTCTAGGCCCTTTTAAAACCTCCACATAAAACCTAGGGGGTCAACGAGGATCTACTATGCCCCCTTATGGTAATTTCCCCCTTTGTTTTGGCCTCCTCTTGTCTCTCGATCCTACCGAGAGACAAGATGGCGGCCGCTCCGGACTGTTTAGAATGTTGACAGACACCGGAGGGCCAATCAGCTTCTCATCGCAAAGTTCCGTTACGCGAAAGGTTCGCTAACCGGATAGCTGCCCGGAGCGCTGTTACAGATATATATCTTGATTTAAACGTTAATTTCTCAAAATCCATTGAAGCACATATATTGAGACCTAGCAAAGGCACATCGGGCTAACAGTCCCTACAATTTTGCCAAATTTCGTGAAAATCCATTCAGCCGTTCGGGCTAAAAGTGAGTCCAACCGCCCTATGGAAAATAACATGGGAAAAACGCGTTTTGGGACCCCCCTTTTTTCTCGGCCCCCCCTTGACGAACCCCCCCCAAATTTCCAGGAGCTGCTCAGAAACAAAATGTGCCATTTTCCTGAAAATTTCAGCCAATTCCGTCCACAAACGCCAAAGTTATTAGGCATAGAATTTTCAAAAGTCCCATAGAGAAAAAATCCTAACTATATATACCTACTGGCGACCGCCAGTAGGTAATATATATATATATATATTACCTACTGGCTATCGCCAGTAGGTATATATAGTTAGGATTAATTCCCTATGGGATTTCTGAAAATTCTATGTCTAATAACTTTGGCGTTTGTGGACGAAATCGGTTGAAATTTTCAGGAAAATGGCACATTTTGTTTCTGAGCAGCCCCTGAAAATTTGGTGGGGTTTCGTCAAGGGGGGGCTGAGAAAAAAGGGGGGTCCCAAAACGCGTTTTTTACATTGAGTTTTCCATAGGGCGGTTGGCCTCACTTTTAGCTCGAACGGCTGAATGGATTTGCACGAAACTTGGCAAAATTGTAGGGACTGGTAGCCCGATGTGCCTTTGCTAGGTCTCAATATATGTGTTTCAGTGGATTTTGAGAAATTAACGTTTAAATCAAGATATATATCTGTAACAGCGCTCCGGGCAGCGATCCGGTCCGCTTACTTTTCGCTTATCGGAACTTTGCGCGCAGAAAGCTGATTGGCTCTCCGGTGTCTGTCAACATTCTAAACAGTCCGGAGCGGCCGCCATCTTGTCTCTCGGTAGGATCGAGAGAGAAGAAGAGGTGAAAAACGAAAGGGGAATTTAATGAAAGGGGGCAAGGTATCCCCCTCTTGACCCCCTAGGAATGTTGTTGGGGTTATTAAAGGGTCCCGTGGGGAAAAGGAAAAAAAAATGATTTTTCACGGTAGAAGCGCTTCACGGGCCGCGAACTGGGCCGCAAACTGGTAGCGAAACGGGAATTCGCCATTTTGTGCTTCGTTAATTAAATTACTAGGTATAAGGGGGTGCGGGAGACGTATCCTAATCCCCTATGTTTCCTGAGGGTGGCTGAGGAGGCTGATATATGTTGATACATCTCTTCCAGCGGCTGTGCGTGAGCTTTTTTTTATTTTGCTGCGTGACAGTCCGGAGCGGCCGCCATCTTGTCTCTCGGTAGGATCGAGAGAGAAGAAGAGGTGAAAAACTAAGGGGGAATTTAATGAAAGGGGGCAAGGTATCCCCCTCTTGACCCCCTAGGAATGTTGTTGGGGTTATTAAAGGGTCCCGTGGGGAAAAGAAAAAAAATGATTTTTCACGGTAGAAGCGCTTCACGGGCCGCGAACTGGGCCGCAAACTGGTAGCGAAACGGGAATTCGCCATTTTGTGCTTCGTTAATTAAATTACTAGGTATAAGGGGGTGCGGGAGACGTATCCTAATCCCCTATGTTTCCTGAGGGTGGCTGAGGAGGCTCGTATATGTTGATACATCTCTTCCAGCGGCTGCGCCATCTTGCCTTTTTTCCAATGCCACAATTTTGTCGTGCACGGCAGCCATTTTAAATGCCAGGCTGGTCCCAGGCTATCACCTACCCCTGCGGATGTAGTTTATGGCCCCAGCTGTAGAGAATTCAGACATGCCAACCCTCCTGATTCAGGCGTGTGACTACTGATTTCAGTGCTAGTCTCCCGCCTCCCGATTTCTGCATGCAAAAACCCGGGGGCATATTACGAACAACTAGCGATAATTTTTGTCTCTAACTTGTTTAGAGACAAAAATTATCGCCGCACATCGGCGATTTTTATCGCAGATAAACCTTGCTATTATCGCAGAAAAGTCAGCGATATTCATGTATTATCGAGCAAATGCTCTTAGCCATGTTATCCACCTCCCATTGGATAACATGGCTAAGAACTGCTCAGGGCAGGTGTTAGATTTTGGAGATATTCGCGCTTAGCGCGAATATCTCCAAAAGTTGGTAATAGAAGATAGCGATGTTAGGGACTGTTTCCAGTCGCTAACATCTTGGTACGCCACTTTGCATGTCATTAGTGATAAGTATCACTGACATGCAAAGCGGGGCCCAAGATGGTCGCTATCTCCTCTTAGCTGTCACTAACTGGTGTTAGCGACAGCTTGGTAATAGGGAGATAATTTTATCTCCGCTTTCATGGCTTTTAAAGCCAAAAAAGCGGAGATAAACCCCCTTGATAATATGCCCCACGATTCCTTGGGGGTTTCAGCTGACAGGGCTTGGTATTGTGTTACATGGTAATTTTTCCAGGAAACGTCAGAGGGTCGATGCAGGGGTTCTAGAAGAGGTGATAAACCATTTAAGCCTCATGAACAAGCGCATGGTCTTTTAAAGATTTGTGAAGTACTCGGGGCGGCGGTGTGTGTGTGCCCTCTTTTAGGAGCGGGCGGGGGGGCACTGCCAGCAACTTGCCAGGTCAGGTAGTGTTCAACACGTGCATCACCCTTTCTCTGCCTGCTATTGCGCTCCATGCTTCGGAAAGGTAAGAAAAAGAACGTGCATTTGAGTTTGAAATGTCCGATCCTGCAGCAGCACACTTCCAAAGCCCACACATGACAATAACCCGATTCAAGGCCCCATTCACCCGTTTTTAAAAAAATAGATAACACTCCAACAAAGTAAGATTATAAAACTTTATTAACTATTAACTATAACGAACGGAACAAAAACTAAAAACATTTAAACATTTTTCAACACAAAAAGCAACAATGGTTAGAAGCTGTCTTTTGTGCGAATAGTCCCAAGGCAGCACAACGTGCAGAGTTCTGGACGGCACCCAGGTGATGTCGCCTGGGTGCCGCACTGGTTTTGGGATCCTACAATGCAGCACAGAAAAACAGCGTGGGGCGTCCCGGGTGGTGCGGGGGGAGGCCTCGTCAGTAGCGGTCTGTTGTGCGAATAGTCCCAAGGCAGCAGAACGCGTTGAGATGTTGATGGGACTGTGTCCAGTGTCACATGGCTGACACAACATGTACGACAGGCACCCAGGTGATGTCCAGTAAACTGCCGCACTGGTTTTGGTATCCTACAATGCTGCTCCGAAAATTGGCGTGCGGCGGCCCGGGCGTGGGGGAGGCGGCGTGAACGGGCCTCCCCAGGTGGCGGCCATCTAGCTGAGTTGCGCCCGCTCTTGCGGCTACAGCGTCTCGCTCACCATGTTGTTGAGTTGCTCCCACTCTTGCAGTGCAGCGATAGGCGGCTGCAACATGGCTCTTAAAATGGCGGACGGCTCCTCGGTTTTGGGCCTGGTCCACTGAAATGGCCCTGGGACACCTTGGAACTCGGACGCTTGCCTGCTAGGGCTTGGGCTCCATTCTCGAAAAGCGTCCCCTCAGCCGTGAAGATTCTACAAAAGTCTTGGGGGCCCCCGACTCCCGCAGGCTTCCGGTGGGGAGCGGCTGCCATGATTGCTCGCGGAATGACCATGACGGAGCCACGAGATGGTGGTGCTCTCATGCTGACGCCAGCTTCAGTCTGAATGATCCAGAAACAAGGTGGGGCTTTCATCGTTTGGGAAAAAAAAATGTTCTAAACCAATGAAAAGTGTTATTTTTAGGTCATATGACCAAGCCTTCCATCTTTAGGAAACCAAAAGTAAAATGAACCAATGAAAAGTTTTATAAACAAGTCACATGACCTGTTATGCGGCATAGGGCTACAAAAAGCGTAGAAAATCCGTTGGCACGTGAGGCGGCGTCAGTAGCGGACCGATGTGCGAATAGGCCGAAGGCAGCACAACGCGCCGAGATTCGGATGGCACCGAGGTGGTGTCCAGCAAATTGCCGCACCGGTGTGGCCATCCTACAATGCTGCGCCGAAAGACGGCGTGTCCAGCTGAGTTGCGGTCACTGTTGCGGTACAGTGACTCGAACGCGCCGAGATCCGGATGGCACCGAGGTGGTGTCCAGCAAATTGCCGCACTGGTGTGGCCATCCTACAATGCTGAGCCGAAAGACGGCGTGTCCAGCTGAGTTGCGGTCACTGTTGCGGTACAGTGACTCGAACGCGCCGAGATCCGGATGGCACCGAGGTGGTGTCCAGCAAATTGCCGCACTGGTGTGGCCATCCTACAATGCTGCGCCGAAAGACGGCGTGTCCAGCTGAGTTGCGGTCACTCTTCCGGCACAGTGACTCGAACGCGCCGAGATCCGGATGGCACCGAGGTGGTGTCCAGCAAATTGCCGTACTGGTGTGGCCATCCTACAATGCTGCGCCGAAAGACGGCGTGTTCAGCTGAGTTCCGGTCACTCTTCCGGCACAGTGACTCGAACGCGCCGAGATCCGGATGGCACCAAGGTGGTGTCCAGCAAGTGGCCGCACTGGTGTGGCCATCCTACAATGCTGCGCCGAAAGTCGGCGTGGGGTGCCCCGTTGGCTTATGAGGTGATGTCAGTAGTGGACTGATGTGTGAATAGGTCGGAACCAGCACAAGGCGCCAAGATCCGAATGGCAAGTCCTGGATGTTGAGTGCCTCAGTTGAGAGTTCTGAGCAGTGCTTGTAAGACTGTCTGAAGCTTATTTGCACCTGCTGCAGCTTCACTATTGCCCTGGTGTGGCCAAAGGTGGCACATGACATAGGCGGCCGGCTCCCGAGGTGCGGCGGAACTTTTTTCCTTTTCCTTTCTGCTTCTTTTCCTACAATCCGTTTCATCTGAAGACACGACCAGGTCCCTGAATGTGTGCAGCGGGACGCTATTGATTGAATGAAAATGGCGGCTTGACACAAAGCTGACTCAAGCATTACTGTTGATGCTATACAGACAAAAATTGGTTTTCAGTTTGTACATTCTTCAGGTTTTTTTTTTCCATCCAAGTCTGATTGAGAGTTTGTAGAAAAATGGCTTCAGATTTTCCACATACTACTCTTCAACATTCTTCCTAAATGTAACAATGTGAAACTCACTAGGAGAATGGCTGTTTCTGTTTCCTTTCAAAATGCTGCCAACACTATTTTCTGAATGGAAGACACCATCTTGTAGCATAAAGGGCCGAAAGGGGTTCTGGTCTGGCCGATGGTTGGTGGAGACATTTTGACTATATCTTGGACCTGCCCGGCCTCGCCCAAAATGGCGCCGGTATAAATGGGACTCGTAACTCCTTGCCCGCAAATGTATATCTAGAAAATGTTATTGTAAGTGGCTGTATCGTATTTTAATTACAAAATGTACGTCCACCGATTCCGCAACTGTTAGACACCTTTGTTCTTGCAACCTAATGGCCCGCTCGTTACGTTCTTCTACAGTGTAAATGTCTCCTCATCATATACGATTTCAGTTTGCTCCGTGGCCGGCCCACGTAGTTATAGGCCCGTATTTGTATACTGACATTTTCACAATAAAGGTTTTTAAAACAAAACACGGTAGTAGTATTTACATTGGTAAAGTTTTTACTTTTAGTCACTGTTTTCGAATCAGTAAAGGCAAGTGAAATAAAGCAGTCCAATTACATGACGGATAAAAGGTATAATATGTAGGAACGCAGTAAAGATTAATGCTTAAGGGCAGTTGTGTTTTTCATGTCTGCAATATAAAGTGATCGATAAGAATCTGATAATCAGGCGTATCGGCGACTAAGATAGCAGTCCGAATCTCTTTTACTCAACGGCTCCGTTATGGAAGGAAGAAACGCCCTTTTTCTCGAAAAAGGAATATATTTTACTTACAAGACAGTTGTAAATTTTCCGGGAAAGTACATTAGCCTGGAATATTATAACATATGTTTGAAAAAAAAATATTGTTCGAAAACAATAAAAAGCGTAATTTTTAGGTCATATGACCAAGCTTTTCATCATTAAATTAACAAAAGTAAAATGAACCAATGAAAAGTTTTATTAACAAGTCACATGTCCTGTTATGCTTACGTTGCGCGCTGCGCGCCGCGCCGCGGATCACTTCCGGGTGCGGTAACGCGGCGTGTCATATAACGCATTACGCGACAACGTAGGTCAAGAATATAGTCAAAATGTCTCCACCAACCAGCGTTCGGAACACAACTCCTTTCAGCAGTCCAAAAAGTTCTGTTAAATGACAACAGAGGGGACAGGCAACAAGAACCATCAGTCAAAGAGGGGAGGGCAAGTTCTTCTCTTCCGGGTCATGTTGGGGCGCTACCGGAACTGATCGAATTGGTAGTCTACAGTGTTTCTGGATGTTTCAGACTAAAGCTGGCGTCAGCATGAGACCACTACCATCTCGTAGCTCCGTCGTGGCCATTCCACGAGCAATCATGGCAGCCGCTCCCCACCAGAAGCCTGCGGGAGTCGGAGGCCCCCAAGACTTTTGTAGAATCTTCACGGCTGAGGGGACGCTTTTCGAGAATGGGACCCAAGCCCTATCAGGGAAGCGTCCGAGTTCAAAGGTGTCCCAGGGCCATTTTAGTGGACCAGGCCCAAAACCGAAGAGCCGGCCGCCATTTTGAGAGTCCTGTGGCAGTCGCCTATCGCTGCACCGCAAGAGTGGGCGCAATTCAGCTGGATGGTGGGCAAGACGCTGTAGCCGCAAGAGTGGGCGCAACTCAGCTGGATGGGACAAGGTTCAGAATTGAAGAGTCATCAAAAGGCAAAAAGTTCCGCCGGATCCCGGGAGCCGGCCGCCTATGTCGGGGGCAATCTCAGGCTACACCAGTGCTATAAGACTTGGGGAGGGTGTCGGAGCCAAGCGTCTTCTCCGAGTCCATGGCCATCACACCGCCCCTCAGGGGCCTCCGTCAAGCTGTTTAGGAAGGTAACATATCACATTGTTTTCTAATGCAGTCAGGTCCACAAACGACATTCACTTACTTTGAGAATAGTGAAGCTGCAGTAGGTGGAAATAAGCTTCAGACAGTGTTACAAGCGCTGCTCAGAACTCTTAACTATGGCACCCAACATCCAGAACTTATGCTATTTGAGAATGGCAGTGACATCGAAGCATCTCAGGGACCAAAACCATTAACGTACTTTCACGTATGAAAATCTTACTTGGGGAGGGGGCAGGAGCGAAGCGCCCCCTCCCAGTCAGCGCCACCACACCGTATGTTGAAAATTTGAAGCCATCGTTCTACAAAGTCAACCAAACTTGGATTAAAAATCTAGAAAAATGTACAAACTGAAAACCAGTTTTGGTCTGCATAGCATCAGTAGCAACGCTTGAGTCAGCTTTGTGTCAAGCCGCAAATTTGATTCAACAAAGCACAGACATTCAAAAAGGCTCAAATTCAGAACTCTAAACTATGGCACCCAACATCCAGGAGCTTGCCATCCGGATCTTGGAGCCTTGTGCTGCTTTCGATCTATTCACACATCGGTCCACTACTGACATCATCTTATAAACCAACGTTATGTAAATAGTTTTTTAATAAAATGTTTTACCCTGTTTCTTTGCTGGTGTGTTGTCTATATTTTTAATATTTGCATACGGTTTGTCGTTATTTTGTGCGGGATGGGTGATGGAGCCGAGCTGTCTTGCAGCCCTCATGGTGTGGAGCTCAGTTCATCTCACTATTTTCGTATTTCTCATGAAGGGTTGTTCCTAATATTTCTTACACGATTTTTCACTATCTGCAAAGACTAAACAGAGTATTGCGACTTTGTGCTTGTTTGTAAATAGAGAATGATCCAAAGAGAACCAATTCTAAAACAGTAAATGCTTGGACAACAATCAATCAAATGGAGAGACAAGCAGCCACGACGGATTACAACGGGGGTAAAGGCCTGCGTTAACTACCCTTCAGTATCTGCAAAGAGAGAGTACTACTAAGACAAAAGAGGGGAGGGGGGGGGGTGCAGCGTTCAAAGCACATCAGCGTGCATAAATACGAAAATGTTTTTATTTATCACGTACTTGACATTTTTAAGCTTTAAGCTTTTCATATTTGCTATTAAAAAACCAATGAAATTCACAGAAAAAACCATAGGTTATAGTGGATATATAGTTAGGAATTTGCATTTATCATCAGTGATGTCACTAACCATGTCATGAATGATGTAATATGTGACATCATCAGCAGTGGATTGCGGGTGCGCGATATATAGTTAGCGCTTATAACTATATATGGAATTTCAATGGTTTTATGCGAGTAAAATAAGGTTTTGTAAATGCAAATCCCTAACTATATATGGCCTAAAACCAATGGTTTTTTCATAGAATTTTCAAGGTTTTGTAAATGCAAATTCCTAACTATATATCCACTATAACCTATGGTTTTTTCTGTGAATATATATATATATATATATATATATATATATATACACATTACCTACTGGCTATCGCCAGTAGGTATATATAGTTAGAATTTTTTCCCTATGGGACTTTTGAAAATTCTATGTCTAATAACTTTGGCGTTTGTGGACGGAATCGGCTGAAATTTTCAGGAAAATGGCACATTTTGTTTCTGAGCAGCCCCTGAAAATTTGGTGGGGTTTCGTCAAGGGGGGGCTGAGAAAAAAGGGGGGTCCCAAAACGCGTTTTTCCCATTCATTTTTCCATAGGGCGGTTGGACTCACTTTTAGCTCGAACGGCTGAATGGATTTGCACGAAACTTGGCAAAATTGTAGGGACTGTTAGCCCGATGTGCCTTTGCTAGGTCTCAATATATGTGCTCCAGTAGTTTTTGAGAAATTAACGTTCAAACCAAGATATATATCTGTAACAGCGCTCTGGGCAGCGATCCGGTCCGCTTACTTTTCGCTTATCGGAACTTTGCGCGCAGAAAGCTGATTGGCTCTCCGGTGTCTGTCAACATTCTAAACAGTCCGGAGCGGACGCCATCTTGTCTCTCGGTAGGATCGAGAGAGAAGAAGAGGTGGAAAACGAAGGGGGAATTTAATGAAAGGGGGCAAGGTATCCCCCTCTTGACCCCCTAGGAATGTTGTTGGGGTTATTAAAGGGTCCCGTGGGGAAAATAAAAAAAAAATGATTTTTCACGGTAGAAGCGCGGCCGCGAACTGGTAGCGAAACGGGAATTCGCCATTTTGTGCTTCGTAAATTAAATTACTAGTTATAAGTGGGTGCGGGAGACGTATCCTAATCCCCTATGTTTCCTGAGGGTGGGTGAGGAGGCTGATATATGTTGATACATCTCTTCCAGCGGCTGTGCGTGAGCTTTTTTTTTTTTTTTGCTGCGTGACAGTCCGGAGCGGCCGCCATCTTGTCTCTCGGTAGGATCGAGAGAGAAGAAAAGGTGAAAAACTAAGGGGGAATTTAATGAAAGGGGGCAAGGTATCCCCCTCTTGACCCCCTAGGAATGTTGTTGGGGTTATTAAAGGGTCCCGTGGGGAAAATAAAAAAAAAATGATTTTTCACGGTAGAAGCGCTTCACGGGCCGCGAACTGGGCCGCAAACTGGTAGCGAAACGGGAATTCGCCATTTTGTGCTTCGTTAATTAAAGTACTAGGTATAAGGGGGTGCGGGAGACATATCCTAATCCCCTATGTTTCCTGAGGGTGGCTGAGGAGGCTGATATATGTTGATATATCTCTTCCAGCGGCTGCGCCATCTTGCCTTTTTTCGAATGCCACAATTTTGTCGTGCACGGCAGCCATTTTAGATGCCAGGCTGGTCCCAGGCTATCACCTACCCCTGCGGATGTAGTTTATGGCCCCAGCTGTAGAGAATTCAGACATGCCAATCCTCCTGATTCAGGCGTGTGAGTACTGATTTCAGTGCTAGTCTCCCGCCTCCCGATTTCTGCAAGCAAAAACCCGGGGGCATATTACGAACAACTAGCGATAATTTTTGTCTATAACTTGTTTAGAGACAAAAATTATCGCCGCACATCGGCGATTTTTATCGCAGATAAACCTTGCTATTATCGCAGAAAAGTCAGCGATATTCATGTATTATCGACCTAATGCTCTTAGCCATGTTATCCACCTCCCATTGGATAACATGGCTAAGAACTGCTCAGGGCAGGTGTTAGATTTTGGAGATATTCGCGCTTAGCGCGAATATCTCCAAAAGTTGGTAATAGAAGGTAGCGATGTTAGGGACTGTTTCCAGTCGCTAACATCTTGGCACGCCACTTTGCATGTCATTAGTGATAAGTATCACTGACATGCAAAGCCGGGCCCAAGATGGTCGCTATCTCCTTTTAGGTGTCACTAACTGGTGTTAGCGACAGCTTGATAATAGGGAAATAATTTTATCTCCGCTTTCATGGTTTTTAAAGCCAAAAAAGCGGAGATAAACCCCCTTGATAATATGCCCCACGATTCCTTGGGGGTTTCAGCTGACAGGGCTTGGTATTGTGTTACATGGTAATTTTTCCATGAAACGTCAGAGGGTCGATGTAGGGGTTCTAGAAGAGGTGATAAACCATTTAAGCCTCATGAACAAGCGCATGGTCTTTTAAAGATTTGTGAAGTACTCGGGGCGGCGGTGTGTGTGTGCCCTCTTTCAGGAGCGGGCGGGGGGGCACTGCCAGCAACTTGCCAGGTCAGGTAGTGTTCAACACGTGCATCACCCTTTCTCTGCCTGCTATTGCGCTCCATGCTTCGGAAAGGTAAGAAAAAGAACGTGCATTTGAGTTTGAAATGTCCGATCCTGCAGCAGCACACTTCCAAAGCCCACACATGACAATAACCCGATTCAAGGCCCCATTCACCCGTTTTTCAAAAAATAGATAACACTCCAACAAATTAAGGTTATAAAACTTTATTAACTTTTAACGATAATGAACAGAACAAAAACTAAAAACATTTAAACATTTATTAACACAAAAAGCAACAATGGTTAGAAGCTGTCTTTTGTGCGAATAGTCCCAAGGCAGCACAACGTGCAGAGTTCTGGACGGCACCCAGGTGATGTCGCCTGGGTGCCGCACTGGTTTAGGGATCCTACAATGCTGCTCCGAAAATTGGCGTGGGGCGTCCCGGGTGGGGCGGGGGGAGGCCTCGTCAGTAGCGGTCTGTTGTGCGAATAGTCCCAAGGCAGCACAACGTGCAGAGTTCTGGACGGCACCCAGGTGATGTCGCCTGGGTGCCGCACTGGTTTAGGGATCCTACAATGCAGCACAGAAAAACAGCGTGGGGCGTCCCGGGTGGTGCGGGGGGAGGCCTCGTCAGTAGCGGTCTGTGTCCAGTGTCACATGGCTGACACAACATGTACGACAGGCACCCAGGTGATGTCCAGTAAACTGCCGCACTGGTTTTGGTATCCTACAATGCTGCTCCGAAAATTGGCGTGCGGCGGCCCGGGGGGGGGGGGGGGGGGGAGGCGGCGTGAACGGGCCTCCCCAGGTGGCGGCCATCTAGCTGAGTTGCGCTCGCTCTTGCGGCCACAGCGTCTCGCTCACCATGTTGTGGAGTTGCTCCCACTCTTGCAGTGCAGCGATAGGCGGCTGCCACATGGCTGTCAAAATGGCGGACGGCTCTTCGGTTTTGGGCCTGGTCCACTGAAATGGCCCTGGGACACCTTGGAAGTCGGACGCTTGCCTGCTAGGGCTTGGGCTCCATTCTCGAAAAGCGTCCCCTCAGCCGTGAAGATTGTATAAAAGTCTTGGGGGCCCCCGACTCCCGCAGGCTTCCGGTGGGGAGCGGCTGACATGATTGCTCGCGGAATGACCACGACGGAGCCAAGAGATGGTGGTGCTCTCATGCTGACGCCAGCTTCAGTCTGAATGATCCAGAAACAAGGTGGGGCTTTCATCGTTTGGGAAAAAAAAATGTTCTAAACCAATGAAAAGTGTTATTTTTAGGTCATATGACCAAGCCTTCCATCTTTAGGAAACCAAAAGTAAAATGAACCAATGAAAAGTTTTATAAACAAGTCACATGACCTGTTATGCGACATAGGGCTACAAAAAGCGTAGAAAATCCGTTGGCACGTGAGGCGGCGTCAGTAGCGGACCGATGTGCGAATAGGCCGAAGGCAGCACAACGCGCCGAGATCCGGATGGCACCGAGGTGGTGTCCAGCAAATTGCCGCACTGGTGTGGCCATCCTACAATGCTGCGCCGAAAGACGGCGTGTCCAGCTGAATTGCGGTCACTGTTGCGGTACAGTGACTCGAACGCGCCGAGATCCGGATGGCGCCGAGGTGGTGTCCAGCAAATTGCCGTACTGGTGTGGCCATCCTACAATGCTGCGCCGAAAGACGGCGTGTTCAGCTGAGTTCCGGTCACTCTTCCGGCACAGTGACTCGAACGCGCTGAGATCCGGATGGCACCGAGGTGGTGTCCAGCAAGTGGCTGCACTGGTGTGGCCATCCTACAATGCTGCGCCGGAAGTCGGCGTGGGGTGCCCCGTTGGCTTATGAGGTGATGTCAGTAGTGGACTGATGTGTGAATAGGTCGGAACCAGCACAAGGCGCCAAGATCCGAATGGCAAGTCCTGGATGTTGAGTGCCTCAGTTGAGATTTCTGAGCAGTGCTTGTAGAACTGTCTGAAGCTTATTTGCACCTGCTGCAGCTTCACTAGGTCCGGCGGAACTTGTTGCCTTTTCCTTTCTGCTTCTTTTCCTACAATGCGTTTCTTCTGAAGACACGACCAGGTCCCTGAATGTGTGCAGGGGGACGCTATTGAATGAATGAACGCGCCGAGATCTGGATGGCACCGAGGTGGTGTCCAGCAAATTGCCGCACTGGTGTGGCCATCCTACAATGCTGCGCCGAAAGTCGGCGTGGGGTGCCCCGTTGGTTTATGAGGTGATGTCAGTAGCGGACCGATGTGTGAATAGGTCGGAACCAGCACAAGGCGCCCTGCACTGTTGAGCCTTTTTCAATGTCTGTTTTTTGTTCTTTCCCCTCCATCAAAAACAAAACAAAAATACAAGGCGCCAAGATCCGAATGGCAAGTCCTGGATGTTGAGTGCCTCAGTTGAGAGTTCTGAGCAGTGCTTGTAAGACTGTCTGAAGCTTATTTGCACCTGCTGCAGCTTCACTAGGTCCGGCGGAACTTTTTTCCTTTTCCTTTCTGCTTCTTTTCCTACAATGCGTTTCATCTGAAGACACGACCAGGTCCCTGAATGTGTGCAGGGGGACGCTATTGATTGAATGAAAATGGCGGCTTGACACAAAGCTGACTCAAGCGTTACTGTTGGTGCTATACAGACAAAAATTGGTTTTCAGTTTGTACATTCTTCAGGTTTTTTTTTCCATCCAAGTCTGATTGAGAGTTTGTAGAAAAATGGCTTCAGATTTTCCACATACTACTCTTCAACATTCTTCCTAAATGTAACAATGTGAAACTCACTAGGAGAACGGCTGTTTCTGTTTCCTTTCAAAATGCTGCCACCAATATTTTCTGAATGGAAGACACCATCTTGTAACATAAAGGGCCGAAAGGGGTTCTGGTCTGGCCGATGGTTGGTGGAGACATTTTGACTATATCTTGGACCTGCCCGGCCTCGCCCAAAATGGCGCCGGTATAAATGGGACTCGTAACTCTTTGCCCGCAAATGTATATCTAGAAAATGTTATTGTAAGTGGCCCTGTCGTATTTTAATTACAAAATGTACGTCCACCGATTCCGCAACTGTTAGACACCTTTGTTCTTGTCACCTAATGGCCCGCTCGTTACGTTCTTCTACAGTGTAAATGTCTCCTCATCATATACGATTTGAGTTTGCTCCGTGGCCGGCCCACGTGGTTATAGGCCCGTATTTGTATACTGACATTTTCACAATAAAGGTTTTTAAAACAAAACACGGTAGTAGTATTTTCATTTGTAAAGTTTTTACTTTTAGTGACTGTTTTCGAATCAGTAAAAGGCAAGTGAAATAAAGCAGTCCAATTACATGACGGATAAAAGGTATAATATGTAGGAACGCAGTAAAGATAAATGGTCAAGGGCAGTTGTGTTTTTCATGTCTGCAACATAAAGTGATCGATAAGAATCTGATAATCAGGCGTATCGGCGACTAAGACAGCAGGCCGAATCTCTTTTACTCAACGGCTCCGTCATGGAAGGAAGAAACGCCCTTTTTCTCGAAAAAGGAATATATTTTACTTGCAAGACAGTTGTAAATTTTCCGGGAAAGTACATTAGCCTGGAATATTATAACATATGTTTGAAAAAAAAATATTGTTCGAAAATAATAAAAAGCGTAATTTTTAGGTCATATGACCAAGCTTTTCATCATTAAATTAACAAAAGTAAAATGAACCAATGAAAAGTTTTATTAACAAGTCACATGACCTGTTATGCTTACGTTACGCGCTGCGCGCCGCGCCTCGGATCACTTCCGGGTGCGCTAACGCGGCGTGTCATAAAACGCATTACGCGACAACGTAGGTCAAGAATATAGTCTAAATGTCTCCACCAACCAGCGTTCAGAACACAACCCCTTTCAGCAGTCCAAAAAGTTCTGTTAAATGACAACAGAGGGGACAGGCAACAAGAACCATCAGTCAAAGAGGGGAGGGCAAGTTCTTCTCTTCCGGGTCATGTTGGGGCGCTACCGGAACTGATCGAATTGGTAGTCTACAGTGTTTCTGGATGTTTCAGACTAAAGCTGGCGTCAGCATGAGACCACTACCATCTCGTAGCTCCGTCGTGGCCATTCCACGAGCAATCATGGCAGCCGCTCCCCACCAGAAGCCTGCGGGAGTCGGAGGCCCCCAAGACTTTTGTAGAATCTTCACGGCTGAGGGGACGCTTTTCGAGAATGGGACCCAAGCCCTAGCAGACAAGCGTCCGAGTTCCAAGGTGTCCCAGGGCCATTTTAGTGGACCAGGCCCAAAACCGAAGAGCCGGCCGCCATTTTGAGAGTCCTGTGGCAGCCGCCTATCGCTGCACCGCAAGAGCGGGCGCATCTCAACTACATGGTGAGCGAGACGCTGTAGTCGCAAGAGCGGGCGGAAAACAGCTGAATGGCGGAAGAGGCACAGTGTAGCAAAAGCGGGCGGAATGGCAACTAAAACGATAAAGGGGCGCCTCACTACAGCTTGTCTTCAGGTCAAACGGATTGTGGGACAAGGTCCAGAATTGAAGAGTCATCAAAAGGCAAAAAGTACCGCCGGACCCCGGGAGCCGGCCGCCTATGTCGGGGGCGATCTCAGGCTACACCAGTGCTATAAGACTTGGGGAGGGTGTCGGAGCCAAGCGTCTTCTCCGAGTCCATGGCCATCACAGCGCCCCTCAGGGGCCTCCGTCAAGCTGTTTAGGAAGGTAACATATCACATTGTTTTCTAATGCAGTCAGGTCCACAAACGACACTCACTTACTTTGAGAATAGTGAAGCTGCAGTAGGTGGAAATAAGCTTCAGACAGTGTTACAAGCGCTGCTCAGAACTCTTAACTATGGCACCCAACATCTAGAACTTATGCTATTTGAGAATGGTAGTGACATCGAAGCATCTCAGGGACCAAAACCATTAACGTACTTTCACGTATGAAAATCTTACTTGGGGAGGGGGCAGGAGCGAAGCGCCCCCTCCCAGTCAGCGCCACCACACCGTATGTTGAAAATCTGAAGCCATCGTTCTACAAAGTCAACCAAACTTGGATTGAAAAATCTAGAAAAATGTACAAACTGAAAACCAGTTTTGGTCTGCATAGCATCAGTAACAACGCTTGAGTCAGCTTTGTGTCAAGCCGCCATTTTGATTCAACAAAGCACAGGCATTGAAAAAGGCTGAAATTCAGAACTCTAAACTATGGCACCCAACATCCAGGAGCTTGCTATCCGGATCTTGGAGCCTTGTGCTGTTTTCGATCTATTCACACATCGGTCCACTACTGACATCATCTTATAAACCAACGTTATGTAAATAGTTTTTTAATAAAATGTTTTACCCTGTTTCTTTGCTGGTGTGTTGTCTATATTTTTAATATTTGCATAGGGTTTGTCATTATTTTGTGCGGGATGGGTGATGGAGCCGAGCTGTCTTGCAGCCCTCATGGTGTGGAGCTCAGTTCATCTCACTATTTTCGTATTTCTCAAGAAGGGTTGTTCCTAATATTTCTATTTTAGCGAGGTCAAAAAGAGATCCAATTAGTGGCCTACTGATTTTGCTCGATTACTTTTATTTTTTTACACGATTTTTCACTATCTGCAAAGACTAAACAGAGTATTGCGACTTTGTGCTTGTTTGTAAATAGAGAATGATCCAAAGAGAACCAATTCTAAAACAGTAAATGCTTGGACAACAATCAATCAAATGGAGAGACAAGGAGGTACGACGGATTACAACGGGGGTAAAGGCCTGCGTTAACTACCCTTCTGTATCTGCAAAGAGAGAGTACTACTAAGGCAAAAGAGGGGAGGGGGGGGGGCAGCGTTCAAAGCACATCAGCGTGCATAAATACGAAAATGTTTTTATCTATCACGTACTTGACATTTTAAAGCTTTTCATATTTGCTATTAAAAAACCAATGAAATTCACAGAAAAAACCATAGGTTATAGTGGATATATAGTTAGGAATTTGCATTTACAAAACCTTGAAAATTCAATGAAAAAACCATAGGTTATAGGCCATATATAGTTAGGAATTAGCATTTACAAAACCTTATTTTACTCGCATAAAACCATTGAAATTCCATATATAGTTAGCTAACTATAAGCGCTAACTATATATCGCGCACCCGCAATCCACTGCTGATGATGTCACATATTACATCATTCATGACATGGTCAGTGACATCACTGATGACATCACTGATGACATCTCAAATGACATCACTGATGACAACTCAAATGATATCAATGATGACATCTCAAATGACATCACTGATGACATCACTGATGACAACTCAAATGACATCACTGATGACATCTCATTTGTCATCACTGATCACATCACTCATGTGATAATACAATGAACCTCTTCAGACTCTAATATAACCTTACATACACTCAGTATAAACAGACACTCACAGACTGTCACTCATCCATGGAGTTACTCACACACCTAGTCAGTCATGCAAAGAATCAATCACACCTCCATTTCCTCAACTATACAGTTATACACATCTTACTTATTCAAACATATAATAACACATATTTACTCTCTTATATAATCCCTGATACAAGCTCACAGTGATCGATACAGCCACTCACACATTCACTGGCTCTTATGTTCAGTTATTTATATATCTCAACTCTCACATGTATTGTGTTTTACATACGTACTTACTTGCACATGTAGCAATGAGAAATCCATTCACTCACCAACACACCCATGCACAGTCAACCGCCCATATAGCTGTTTCCACATGCACTCTTGAACTCATACTCCTAGTGAATCAACTGCTTACACATCTATGCACAGAGTCACGCACCTCCCAGCCACCCACACACACACTCAGCCTCCCATTCAAATATTTGGGCAACCAATCAATAACCCATATGGCCACTCTTATAGCTACTGATCAACACATGCAGCAGCTTACACAACATCAAACATACTGATGCACGAATTAAGACAGTTTAGTCACTAACCCATGTACTCAGTGAGACACATTTAATCACTCACTCATACAGTCAGTCATGCACCTACTAAATTCTTCATCCAGACACTTATACATCCACTCATTCTTCAATATGTGAAACATATTTAAACTTTACAGACACATACAATCACTGGATGTTGTGATCAGTGATGTCATCAGTGATGTCACTGACCATGTCATGAATGATGTAATATGTGACATCATCAGCAGTGGATTGCGGGTGCGCGATATATAGTTAGCGCTTATAGTTAGCTAACTATATATGGAATTTCAATGGTTTTATGCAAGTAAAATAAGGTTTTGTAAATGCTAATTCCTAACTATATATGGCCTATAACCTATGGTTTTTTCATTGAATATATATATATATATATATATATATATATATATATATATATATATATATATATATATATATATATATATATATATATATATATATATATATATATATTCGCATATATAGTTAGTTGCACTAACTATATATCGCGCACCCGCAATCCACTGCTGATGATGTCACATATTACATCATTCATGACATGGTCAGTGACATCACTGATGACATCTCAAATGACATCACTGTTGACATCTCATTTTACATTACTGATCACATCACTGATGATATCATTTATGTGATAATACAATGAAACTCTTCAGACTCTAATATAACCTTAGATACAATCAGTGTAAACAGACACTCACAGACTGCCACTTATCCATGGAGTTACTCACACACCTAGTCAGTCATGCAAAGAATCAATCACACCTCCATTTCCTCAACTATACAGTTATACACACCTTACTTATTCAAACATATACTAACACATATTTACTCTCTTATAAAATCCCTGATACATGTTCACAATGATCCATACAGCCACTCACACATTCACTGGCTCTTATGCACAGTTATTTATATATGTCAACTCTCACATGTACTGTGTTTTACATATGCACTTACTTTGACATGTAGCACTGAGAAATCCATTCACTCACCAATACACTCATGCACACAGTCAACCGTCCATACAGCTGTTTCTACATGCACTTTTGGACCCATACATCTAGTGAATCAACTGCTCACACATCTATGCACAGAGTCACACACCTCCCAGCCACCCACACACTCACTCAGTCTCCCATACAAATACTTGGGCAACCAATCAATAACCCAAATAGTTACTTATATAGCTACTGATCAACACAAGCAGCAGTTTACAGAACAACAGACATAATGATGCACAAATTAAGACAGTTTAGTCACTAATCGATGCACTCAGTGAGACACATTTAATCACTCACTCATACAGTCAGTCATGCACCTACTAAATCCTTCATCCAGACACTTATACATCCACTCATTCTTCAATATGTAAGACATATTTTAACTTTACAGAAACATACAGTCACTGGATGTTGTCATCAGTGATGTCATCAGTGATGTCACTTGAGATGTCATCAGTGATGTCATCAGTGATGTCACTGACCATGTCATGAATGATGTAATATGTGACATCATCAGAAGTGGATTGCGGGTGCGCGATATATAGTTAGTGCAACTAACTATATATGCGAATTTCAATGGTTTTTTGTGAGTAAAATAAGGTTTTGTAAATGCTAATTCCTAACTATATATGGTCTGTAACCTATGGTTTTTTCAGTGAATATATATATATATACATACATATATATATATATATATATATATATATATATATATATATATATATATATATATATATATATATATATATATATATATATATATATATATATATATGTATATATATACATATACATATACATATATATATATATATATATATATATATATATATATATATATATATATATATATATATATATATATATATATATATATATATATATATATATTCACTGAAAAAACCATAGGTTATAGACCATATATAGTTAGGAATTCGCATTTACAAAACCTTATTTTACTCACACAAAACCATTGAAATTCCATATATAGTTAGTTGCACTAACTATATATCGCGCACCCGCAATCCACTGCTGATGATGTCACATATTACATCATTCATGACATGGTCAGTGACATCACTGATGACATCACTGATGACATCTCAAATGACATCACTGATGACATCTCAAATGACATCACTGATGACATCACTGATGACATCTCATTTGACATTACTGATCACATCACTGATGATATCATTCATGTGATAATACGATGAACCTCTTCAGACTCTAATATAACCTTAGATACAATCAGTGTAAACAGACACTCACAGACTGTCACTCATCCATGGAGTTACTCACACACCTAGTCAGTCATGCAAAGAATCAATCACACCTCCATTTCCTCAACTATACAGTTATACAAACTTTACTTATTCAAACGTATACTAACACATATTTACTCTCTTATACAATCCCTGATACAAGTTCACAATGATCCATACAGCCACTCACACATTCACTGGCTCTTATGCACAGTTATTTATATATGTCAACTCTCACATGTACTGTGTTTTACATATGTACTTACTTTGACATGTAGCACTGAGATATCCATTCACTCACCAATACACTCATGCACACAGTCAACCGCCCATACAGCTGTTTCCACATGCAATTTTGAAACCATACATCTAGTGAATCAACTGCTCACACATCTATGCACAGAGCCATACACCTCCCAGCCACCCACACACACACTCAGTCTCCCATACAAATACTTGGGCAACCAATCAATAACCCATATAGTTACTCATATAGCTACTTATCAACACATGCAACAGTTTACAGAACAACAGACATAATGATGCACAAATTAAGACAGTTTAGTCACTAACCCATGCACTCAGTGAGACACATTTAATCACTCACTCATACAGTCAGTCATGCACCTACTAAATCCTTCATCCAGACACTTATACATCCACTCATTCTTCAATATGTAAGACATATTTTAACTTTACAGAATCATACAGTCACTGGATGTTGTCATCAGTGATGTCATCAGTGATGTCATTTGAGATGTCATCAGTGATGTCATCAGTGATGTCACTGACCATGTCATGAATGATGTAATATGTGACATCATCAGCAGTGGATTGCGGGTGCGCGATATATAGTTAGTGCAACTAACTATATATGGAATTTCAATGGTTTTGTGTGAGTAAAATAAGGTTTTGTAAATGCGAATTACTAACTATATATGGTCTATAACCTATGGTTTTTTCAGTGAATTTTCAAGGTTTTGTAAATGCTAATTCCTAACTATATATGGTCTATAACCTATGGTTTTTTCAGTGAATTTTCAAGGTTTTGTAAATGCTAATTCCTAACTATATATGGTCTATAACCTATGGTTTTTTCAGTGAATATATATATATACATACATATATAAACATATATTATCTGTATATCTATATAAATACAAACATAAATGCATGCATACATATACTTATATACATACAGATGCATGTTAATTACATGAAAGTTGAAAAAACACTAATAAAAGCAAAGCTAAAAAGCCACCTCATTACAAACAGAATGGCTTTAACTTAAACGAGGGCGAGATCTATTGCATTTTCAATGCTTGTTTACTTTGGTTCCATCAAGAAGGCATTCAGATGTGTCACACATTTGCCATGAATTCTGAATGTTAGCACTCTAGTTGCACATTAGATCACTGTAGTAAAGCTACTGCTCACCAGGGACGTCTGCTGCTGGTATTCAAAGTGCATGTTTCAGTCTGCATGCCAGAATTTTTTTAATGAAATAGAAGAGGATTTGAGAAGTCACTCAAAATGATCCCTAAATTTTCTTTCTGAAGCACTAATCATACTTTCTATGGCAAAATTAACCCCCTCATGTTGTTCCTTTTTAAATTGAGTGTTTTCAGACTTACCACTTCATTCCAATCAAGATGGCTTCTGGTGTGCCATACTTTTGTCATAAGTAAGACTGTTAGCGCTCTAGTTGTTCTTTAGAACACTCTGGGACATTCTGTCATTGGGCTATACTTGGGCTACATCTGGGTGATATTTGGGCTACATTTGGGCTCTTTTGTCTCTGGTGGCCATTTTGGGAGACTGCATGTCAGAATGTTTTAATGAAATAGAAAAGGATTTGAGAAGTCACTCAAAATGTGCCCTAATTTTTCATTCTGCAGCACTAATCATACTTTCTATGGCAAAATATACCCCCTCATGTTGTTTCTTTTTAAATTAAATGTTTTAAGAGTTACCACTTTATTCCAATCAAGATGGCTTCAGGTGTGCCATACCTTTGTAATAAGTAGGACTGTTAGCGCTCTAGTTGTTCTTTAGAACACTCTGGGACATTCTGTCATTGGGCTATACTTGGGCTACATCTGGGTGATATTTGGGCTACATTTGGGCTCTTTTGTCTCTGGTGGCCATTTTGGGAGACTGCATGTCAGAATGTTTTAATGAAATAGAAAAGGATTTGAGAAGTCACTCAAAATGTGCCCTAATTTTTCATTCTGCAGCACTAATCATACTTTCTATGGCAAAATATACCCCCTCATGTTGTTTCTTTTTAAATTAAATGTTTTAAGAGTTACCACTTTATTCCAATCAAGATGGCTTCAGGTGTGCCATACCTTTGTAATAAGTAGGACTGTTAGCGCTCTAGTTGTACTTTAGAACACTCTAGGAGGCTGCAGTAGAACACAAAGGAATCAACTGACAGTCTCTGTCCTTGTTGGATGTACATGTTTTACTGAGAATGTCAGACTTCATTTTCACATGACTGAGAAAGATAATGTGAATTTACAGAAAATATGCTTTCAGTTTAGCTTATAGATCCCCTTCCAAACCACTGTGGGAAAATCATGAGATATTAGTTTTCTTTCAAACAATATTCATGATATCACAGCAGAAGGTTTTTTCACATGGTAAAATCACCTTAGAACCCACCACAATTCCTAAAACGAGTATGGTACCATCAACAAATAATTTATAATGTAACTAAAGTCCTAAAACCCTCTATTAACTACAATGCTTTTTAATGAGGTGCTATCATGTATATTGGTCCCAAGATGGCTGCCAACACTTCTTGGATGAAGTGCTGACAGCCAATCAGATCAGATGTGTGGTTAGGCTCCGCCCAGATATATATCTTTTTTTGAACCTAAATTACTCAAAATCCACTGGAGCACATATATTGAGACCTAGCAAAGGCACATCGGGCTAACAGTCCCTACAATTTTGCCAAGTTTCGTGCAAATCCATTCAGCTGTTCGAGCTAAAAGTGAGGCCAACCGCCCTATGGAAATTAACATGGGAAAAACACGTTTTGGGACCCCCCTTTTTTCTCGGCCCCCCCTTTGATGAAACCCCCCCAAATTGTCAGGGGCTGCTCAGAAACAAAATGTTCCATTTTCCTGAAAATTTCAGCCAATTCCGTCCACAAAAGCCAAAGTTATTAGACATAGAATTTTCAAAAATCCCATAGAGAAAAAATCCTAACTATATATACCTACTGGCGACCGCCAGTAGGTAATATATATATATATATATATATATATATATATATATATATATATATATATATATATATATATATATATATATATATATGGTAGAAAAGGTTGCCACCTAGGTGGGAATGCACTTACAGGTAGGAATTAATGCCAGCGCAAGAGCGCGAGCTGCGAACAGAGTCCCTTTCCTGCCAGACGCGTTTCGGGCCAACGCCCTCTTCAGTGGCAGCACATGTGACATGACGGCAGCTGTAGGCACCAGTAAATACCCTCAGTGATTATGCACAGGTGTGAAACCTGAAGCAATGCTTTCTGGGACTGGTGGTTCGATAAAACCCAAGTGGGTCGCCGCCGCCATTCGCATGCAAAAAAAGTTTTAAAGGGATTGCCAATGTCCCCGCAAGCACCCCGCAAGTAAAGGCACCTCCTGTACCACAAAAAGCTGCCCAAATGAGGCAGCCGTGGACCCGCAGTTTGTCCGCGGATGTGCAACCCCGCGACCGTGGCCGGCCGCTGACAAATGGGAGAAAAGGTTGCCACCTAGGTGGGAATGCACTTACAGGTAGGGTCCACGGCTGCCTCATTTGGGCAGCTTTTTGTGGTACAGGAGGTGCCTTTACTTGCGGGGTGCTTGCGGGGACATTGGCAATCCCTTTAAAACTTTTTTTGCATGTGAATGGCGGCGGCGACCCACTTGGGTTTTATCGAACCACCGGTCCCAGAAAGCATTGCTTCAGGTTTCACACCTGTGCATAATCACTGAGGGTATTTACTGGTGCCTGCAGCTGCCGTCATGTCACATGTGCTGCCACTGAAGAGGGCGTTGGCCCGAAACGCGTCTGGCAGGAAAGGGACTCTGTTCGCAGCTCGCGCCCTTGCGCTGGCATTAATTCCTACCTGTAAGTGCATTCCCACCTAGGTGGCAACCTTTTCTTCCATTTGTTAGCGGCCGGCCACGGTCGCGGGTTTGCACATCCGCGGACAAACTGCGGGTCCACGGCTGCCTCATTTGGGCAGCTTTTTGTGGTACAGGAGGTGCCTTTACTTGCGGGGTGCTTGCGGGGACATTGGCAATCCCTTTAAAACTTTTTTTGCATGTGAATGGCGGCGGCGACCCACTTGGGTTTTATCGAACCACCAGTCCCAGAAAGCATTGCTTCAGGTTTCACACCTGTGCATAATCACTGAGGGTATTTACTGATGCCTGCAGCTGCCGTCATGTCACATGTGCTGCCACTGAAGAGGGCGTTGGCCCGAAACGCGTCTGGCAGGAAAGGGACTCTGTTCGTAGCTCGCGCCCTTGCGCTGGCATTAATTCCTACCTGTAAGTGCATTCCCACCTAGGTGGCAACCTTTTCTTCCATTTGTTAGCGGCCGGCCACGGTCGCGGGTTTGCACATCCGCGGACAAACTGCGGGTCCACGGCTGCCTCATTTGGGCAGCTTTTTGTGGTACAGGAAGTGCCTTTACTTGCGGGGTGCTTGCGGGGACATTGGCAATCCCTTTAAAACTTTTTTTGCATGTGAATGGCGGCGGCGACCCACTTGGGTTTTATCGAACCACCAGTCCCAGAAAGCATTGCTTCAGGTTTCACACCTGTGCATAATCACTGAGGGTATTTACTGGTGCCTGCAGCTGCTGTCATGTCACATGTGCTGCCACTGAAGAGGGCGTTGGCCTGAAACGCGTCTGGCAGGAAAGGGACTCTGTTCGCAGCTCGCGCCCTTGCGCTGGCATTAATTCCTACCTGTAAGTGCATTCCCACCTAGGTGGCAACCTTTTCTTCCATTTGTTAGCGGCCGGCCACGGTCGCGGGTTTGCACATCCGCGGACAAACTGCGGGTCCACGGCTGCCTCATTTGGGCAGCTTTTTGTGGTACAGGAGGTGCCTTTACTTGCGGGGTGCTTGCGGGGACATTGGCAATCCCTTTAAAACTTTTTTTGCATGTGAATGGCGGCGGCGACCCACTTGGGTTTTATCGAACCACCAGTCCCAGAAAGCATTGCTTCAGGTTTCACACCTGTGCATAATCACTGAGGGTATTTACTGGTGCCTGCAGCTGCCGTCATGTCACATGTGCTGCCACTGAAGAGGGCGATGGCCCGAAACGCGTCTGGCAGGAAAGGGACTCTGTTCGCAGCTCGCGCCCTTGCGCTGGCATTAATTCCTACCTGTAAGTGCATTCCCACCTAGGTGGCAACCTTTTCTTCCATTTGTTAGCGGCCGGCCACGGTCGCGGGTTTGCACATCCGCGGACAAACTGCGGGTCCACGGCTGCCTCATTTGGGCAGCTTTTTGTGGTACAGGAGGTGCCTTTACTTGCGGGGTGCTTGCGGGGACATTGGCAATCCCTTTAAAACTTTTTTTGCATGTGAATGGCGGCGGCGACCCACTTGGGTTTTATCGAACCACCAGTCCCAGAAAGCATTGCTTCAGGTTTCACACCTGTGCATAATCACTGAGGGTATTTACTGGTGCCTGCAGCTGCCGTCATGTCACATGTGCTGCCACTGAAGAGGGCGTTGGCCCGAAACGCGTCTGGCAGGAAAGGGACTCTGTTCGCAGCTCGCGCCCTTGCGCTGGCATTAATTCCTACCTGTAAGTGCATTCCCACCTAGGTGGCAACCTTTTCTTCCATTTGTTAGCGGCCGGCCACGGTCGCGGGTTTGCACATCCGCGGACAAACTGCGGGTCCACGGCTGCCTCATTTGGGCAGCTTTTTGTGGTACAGGAGGTGCCTTTACTTGCGGGGTGCTTGCGGGGACATTGGCAATCCCTTTAAAACTTTTTTTGCATGTGAATGGCGGCGGCGACCCACTTGGGTTTTATCGAACCACCAGTCCCAGAAAGCATTGCTTCAGGTTTCACACCTGTGCATAATCACTGAGGGTATTTACTGGTGCTTGCAGCTGCCGTCATGTCACATGTGCTGCCACTGAAGAGGGCGTTGGCCCGAAACGCGTCTGGCAGGAAAGGGACTCTGTTCGCAGCTCGCACCCTTGCACTGGCATTAATTCCTACCTGTAAGTGCATTCCCACCTGGGTGGCAACCTTTTCTTCCATTTGTTAGCGGCCGGCCACGGTCGCTGGTTTGCACATCCGCGGACAAACTGCCTGTCCACGGCTGCCTCATTTGGGCAGCTTTTTGTGGTACAGGAGGTGCCTTTACTTGCGGGGTGCTTGCAGGGACATTGGCAATCCCTTTAAAACTTTTTTTGCATGTGAATGGCGGCGGATACCCACTTGGGTTTTATCGAACCACCAGTCCCAGAAAGCATTGCTTCAGGTTTCACACCTGTGCATAATCACTGAGGGTATTTACTGGTGCCTGCAGCTGCCGTCATGTCACATGTGCTGCCACTGAAGAGGGCGATGGCCCGAAACGCGTCTGGCAGGAAAGGGACTCTGTTCGCAGCTCGCGCCCTTGCGCTGGCATTAATTCCTACCTGTAAGTGCATTCCCACCTAGGTGGCAACCTTTTCTTCCATTTGTTAGCGGCCGGCCAAGGTCGCGGGTTTGCACATCCGCGGACAAACTGCGGGTCCACGGCTGCCTCATTTGGGCAGCTTTTTGTGGTACAGGAGGTGCCTTTACTTGCGGGGTGCTTGCGGGGACATTGGCAATCCCTTTAAAACTTTTTTTGCATGTGAATGGCGGCGGCGACCCACTTGGGTTTTATCGAACCACCAGTCCCAGAAAGCATTGCTTCAGGTTTCACACCTGTGCATAATCACTGAGGGTATTTACTGGTGCCTGCAGCTGCCGTCATGTCACATGTGCTGCCACTGAAGAGGGCGTTGGCCCGAAACGCGTCTGGCAGGAAAGGGACTCTGTTCGCAGCTCGCGCCCCTGCGCTGGCATTAATTCCTACCTGTAAGTGCATTCCCACCTAGGTGGCAACCTTTTCTTCCATTTGTTAGTGGCCGGCCACGGTCGCGGGTTTGCACATCTGCGGACAAACTGCGGGTCCACGGCTGCCTCATTTGGGCAGCTTTTTGTGGTACAGGAGGTGCCTTTACTTGCGGGGTGCTTGCGGGGACATTGGCAATCCCTTTAAAACTTTTTTTGCATGTGAATGGCGGCGGCGACCCACTTGGGTTTTATCGAACCACCAGTCCCAGAAAGCATTGCTTCAGGTTTCAAACCTGTGCATAATCACTGAGGGTATTTACTGGTGCCTGCAGCTGCCGTCATGTCACATGTGCTGCCACTGAAGAGGGCGTTGGCCCGAAACGCGTCTGGCAGGAAAGGGACTCTGTTCGCAGCTCGCGCCCTTGCGCTGGCATTAATTCCTACCTGTAAGTGCATTCCCACCTAGGTGGCAACCTTTTCTTCCATTTGTTAGCGGCCGGCCACGGTCGCGGGTTTGCACATCCGCGGACAAACTGTGGGTCCACGGCTGACTCATTTGGGCAGCTTTTTGTGATACAGGAGGTGCCTTTACTTGCGGGGTGCTTGCGGGGACATTGGCAATCCCTTTAAAACTTTTTTTGCATGTGAATGGCGGCGGCGACCCACTTGGGTTTTATCGAACCACCAGTCCCAGAAAGCATTGCTTCAGGTTTCACACCTGTGCATAATCACTGAGGGTATTTACTGGTGCCTGCAGCTGCTGTCATGTCACATGTGCTGCCACTGAAGAGGGCGTTGGCCCGAAACGCGTCTGGCAGGAAAGGGACTCTGTTCGCAGCTCGCGCCCTTGCGCTGGCATTAATTCCTACCTGTAAGTGCATTCCCACCTAGGTGGCAACCTTTTCTTCCATTTGTTAGCGGCCGGCCACGGTCGCGGGTTTGCACATCCGCGGACAAACTGCGGGTCCACGGCTGCCTCATTTGGGCAGCTTTTTGTGGTACAGGAGGTGCCTTTACTTGCCGGGTGCTTGCGGGGACATTGGCAATCCCTTTAAAACTTTTTTTGCATGTGAATGGCGGCGGCGACCCACTTGGGTTTTATCAAACGACCAGTCCCAGAAAGCATTGCTTCAGGTTTCACACCTGTGCATAATCACTGAGGGTATTTACTGGTGCTTGCAGCTGCCGTCATGTCACATGTGCTGCCACTGAAGAGGGCGTTGGCCCGAAACGCGTCTGGCAGGAAAGGGACTCTGTTCGCAGCTCGCGCCCTTGCACTGGCATTAATTCCTACCTGTAAGTGCATTCGCACCTGGGTGGCAACCTTTTCTTCCATTTGTTAGCGGCCGGCCACGGTCGCGGGTTTGCACATCCGCGGACAAACTGCGGGTCCACGGCTGCCTCATTTGGGCAGCTTTTTGTGATACAGGAGGTGCCTTTACTTGCGGGGTGCTTGCGGGGACATTGGCAATCCCTTTAAAACTTTTTTTGCATGTGAATGGCGGCGGCGACCCACTTGGGTTTTATCGAACCACCAGTCCCAGAAAGCATTGCTTCAGGTTTCACACCTGTGCATAATCACTGAGGGTATTTACTGGTGCCTGCAGCTGCTGTCATGTCACATGTGCTGCCACTGAAGAGGGCGTTGGCCCGAAACGCGTCTGGCAGGAAAGGGACTCTGTTCGCAGCTCGCGCCCTTGCGCTGGCATTAATTCCTACCTGTAAGTGCATTCCCACCTAGGTGGCAACCTTTTCTTCCATTTGTTAGTGGCCGGCCACGGTCGCGGGTTTGCACATCCGCGGACAAACTGCGGGTCCACGGCTGCCTCATTTGGGCAGCTTTTTGTGGTACAGGAGGTGCCTTTACTTGCGGGGTGCTTGCGGGGACATTGGCAATCCCTTTAAAACTTTTTTTGCATGTGAATGGCGGCGGCGACCCACTTGGGTTTTATCGAACCACCAGTCCCAGAAAGCATTGCTTCAGGTTTCACACCTGTGCATAATCACTGAGGGTATTTACTGGTGCCTGCAGCTGCCGTCATGTCACATGTGCTGCCACTGAAGAGGGCGTTGGCCCGAAACGCGTCTGGCAGGAAAGGGACTCTGTTCGCAGCTCGCGCCCTTGCGCTGGCATTAATTTCTACCTGTAAGTGCATCCCCACCTAGGTGGCAACCTTTTCTTCCATTTGTTAGCGGCCGGCCACGGTCGCGGGTTTGCACATCCGCGGACAAACTGCGGGTCCACGGCTGCCTCATTTGGGCAGCTTTTTGTGGTACAGGAGGTGCCTTTACTTGCAGGGTGCTTGCGGGGACATTGGCAATCCCTTTAAAACTTTTTTTGCATGTGAATGGCGGCGGCGACCCACTTGGGTTTTATCGAACCACCAGTCCCAGAAAGCATTGCTTCAGGTTTCACACCTGTGCATAATCACTGAGGGTATTTACTGGTGCTTGTAGCTGCCGTCATGTCACATGTGCTGCCACTGAAGAGGGCGTTGGCCCGAAACGCGTCTGGCAGGAAAGGGACTCTGTTCGCAGCTCGCGCCCTTGCGCTGGCATTAATTCCTACCTGTAAGTGCATTCCCACCTGGGTGGCAACCTTTTCTTCCATTTGTTAGCGGCCGGCCACGGTCGCGGGTTTGCACATCCGCGGACAAACTGCGGGTCCACGGCTGCCTCATTTGGGCAGCTTTTTGTGGTACAGGAGGTGCCTTTACTTGCGGGGTGCTTGCGGGGACATTGGCAATCCCTTTAAAACTTTATTTGCATGTGAATGGCGGCGGCGACCCACTTGGGTTTTATCGAACCACCAGTCCCAGAAAGCATTGCTTCAGGTTTCACACCTGTGCATAATCACTGAGGGTATTTACTGGTGCCTGCAGCTGCCGTCATGTCACATGTGCTGCCACTGAAGAGGGCGTTGGCCCGAAACGCGTCTGGCAGGAAAGGGACTCTGTTCGCAGCTCGCGCCCTTGCGCTGGCATTAATTCCTACCTGTAAGTGCATTCCCACCTAGGTGGCAACCTTTTCTTCCATTTGTTAGCGGCTGGCCACGGTCGCGGGTTTGCACATCCGCGGACAAACTGCGGGTCCACGGCTGCCTCATTTGGGCAGCTTTTTGTGGTACAGGAGGTGCCTTTACTTGCGGGGTGCTTGCGGGGACATTGGCAATCCCTTTAAAACTTTTTTTGCATGTGAATGGCGGTGGCGACCCACTTGGGTTTTATCGAACCACCAGTCCCAGAAAGCATTGCTTCAGGTTTCACACCTGTGCATAATCACTGAGGGTATTTACTGGTGCCTGCAGCTGCCGTCATGTCACATGTGCTGCCACTGAAGAGGGCGTTGGCCCGAAACGCGTCTGGCAGGAAAGGGACTCTGTTCGCAGCTCGCGCCCTTGCGCTGGCATTAATTCCTACCTGTAAGTGCATTCCCATCTAGGTGGCAACCTTTTCTTCCATTTGTTAGCGGCCGGCCACAGTCACGGGTTTGCACATCCGCGGACAAACTGCGGGTCCACGGCTGCCTCATTTGGGCAGCTCTTTGTGGTACAGGAGGTGCCTTTACTTGCGGGGTGCTTGCGGGGACATTGGCAATCCCTTTAAAACTTTTTTTGCATGTGAATGGCGGCGGCGACCCACTTGGGTTTTATCGAACCACCAGTCCCAGAAAGCATTGCTTCAGGTTTCACACCTGTGCATAATCACTGAGGGTATTTACTGGTGCCTGCAGCTGCCGTCATGTCACATGTGCTGCCACTGAAGAGGGCGTTGGCCCGAAACGCGTCTGGCAGGAAAGGGACTCTGTTCGCAGCTCGCGCCCTTGCGCTGGCATTAATTCCTACCTGTAAGTGCATTCCCACCTAGGTGGCAACCTTTTCTTCCATTTGTTAGCGGCCGGCCACGGTCGCGGGTTTGCACATCCGCGGACAAACTGCCGGTCCACGGCTGCCTCATTTGGGCAGCTTTTAGTGGTACAGGAGGTGCCTTTACTTGCGGGGTGCTTGCGGGGACATTGGCAATCCCTTTAAAACTTTTTTTGCATGTGAATGGCGGCGGCGACCCACTTGGGTTTTATCGAACCACCAGTCCCAGAAAGCATTGCTTCAGGTTTCACACCTGTGCATAATCACTGAGGGTATTTACTGGTGCCTGCAGCTGCCGTCATGTCACATGTGCTGCCACTGAAGAGGGCGTTGGCCCGAAACGCGTCTGGCAGGAAAGGGACTCTGTTCGCAGCTCGCGCCCTTGCGCTGGCATTAATTCCTACCTGTAAGTGCATTCCCACCTAGGTGGCAACCTTTTCTTCCATTTGTTAGCGGCCGGCCACGGTCGCGGGTTTGCACATCCGCGGACAAACTGCGGGTCCACGGCTGCCTCATTTGGGCAGCTTTTTGTGGTACAGGAGGTGCCTTTACTTGCGGGGTGCTTGCGGGGACATTGGCAATCCCTTTAAAACTTTTTTTGCATGTGAATGGCGGCGGCGACCCACTTGGGTTTTATCGAACCACCAGTCCCAGAAAGCATTGCTTCAGGTTTCACACCTGTGCATAATCACTGAGGGTATTTACTGGTGCCTGCAGCTGCTGTCATGTCACATGTGCTGCCACTGAAGAGGGCGTTGGCCCGAAAAGCGTCTGGCAGGAAAGGGACTCTGTTCGCAGCTCGCGCCCTTGCGCTGGCATTAATTCCTACCTGTAAGTGCATTCCCACCTAGGTGGCAACCTTTTCTTCCATTTGTTAGCGGCCGGCCACGGTCGCGGGTTTGCACATCCGCGGACAAACTGCGGGTCCACGGCTGCCTCATTTGGGCAGCTTTTTGTGGTACAGGAGGTGCCTTTACTTGCGGGGTGCTTGCGGGGACATTGGCAATCCCTTTAAAACTTTTTTTGCATGTGAATGGCGGCGGCGACCCACTTGGGTTTTATCGAACCACCAGTCCCAGAAAGCATTGCTTCAGGTTTCACACCTGTGCATAATCACTGAGGGTATTTACTGGTGCTTGCAGCTGCCGTCATGTCACATGTGCTGCCACTGAAGAGGGCGTTGGCCCGAAACGCGTCTGGCAGGAAAGGGACTCTGTTCGCAGCTCGCGCCCTTGCACTGGCATTAATTCCTACCTGTAAGTGCATTCCCACCTGGGTGGCAACCTTTTCTTCCATTTGTTAGCGGCCGGCCACGGTCGCGGGTTTGCACATCCGCGGACAAACTGCGGGTCCACGGCTGCCTCATTTGGGCAGCTTTTTGTGGTACAGGAGGTGCCTTTACTTGCGGGGTGCTTGCGGGGACATTGGCAATCCCTTTAAAACTTTGTTTGCATGTGAATGGCGGCGGCGACCCACTTGGGTTTTATCGAACCACCAGTCCCAGAAAGCATTGCTTCAGGCTTCACACCTGTGCATAATCACTGAGGGTATTTACTGGTGCCTGCAGCTGCCGTCATGTCACATGTGCTGCCACTGAAGAGGGCGATGGCCCGAAACGCGTCTGGCAGGAAAGGGACTCTGTTCGCAGCTCGCGCCCTTGAGCTGGCATTAATTCCTACCTGTAAGTGCATTCCCACCTAGTTGGCAACCTTTTCTTCCATTTGTCAGCGGCCGGCCACGGTCGCGGGTTTGCACATCCGCGGACAAACTGCGGGTCCACGGCTGCCTCATTTGGGCAGCTTTTTGTGGTACAGGAGGTGCCTTTACTTGCGGGGTGCTTGCGGGGACATTGGCAATCCCTTTAAAACTTTTTTTGCATGTGAATGGCGGCGGCGACCCACTTGGGTTTTATCGAACCACCAGTCCCAGAAAGCATTGCTTCAGGTTTCACACCTGTGCATAATCACTGAGGGTATTTACTGGTGCCTGCAGCTGCCGTCATGTCACATGTGCTGCCACTGAAGAGGGCGTTGGCCCGAAACGCGTCTGGCAGGAAAGGGACTCTGTTCGCAGCTCGCGCCCCTGCGCTGGCATTAATTCCTACCTGTAAGTGCATTCCCACCTAGGTGGCAACCTTTTCTTCCATTTGTTAGTGGCCGGCCACGGTCGCGGGTTTGCACATCCGCGGACAAACTGCGGGTCCACGGCTGCCTCATTTGGGCAGCTTTTTGTGGTACAGGAGGTGCCTTTACTTGCGGGGTGCTTGCGGGGACATTGGCAATCCCTTTAAAACTTTTTTTGCATGTGAATGGCGGCGGCGACCCACTTGGGTTTTATCGAACCACCAGTCCCAGAAAGCATTGCTTCAGGTTTCACACCTGTGCATAATCACTGAGGGTATTTACTGGTGCCTGCAGCTGCCGTCATGTCACATGTGCTGCCACTGAAGAGGGCGTTGGCCCGAAACGCGTCTGGCAGGAAAGGGACTCTGTTCGCAGCTCGTGCCCTTGCACTGGCATTAATTCCTACCTGTAAGTGCATTCCCACTTGGGTGGCAACCTTTTCTTCCATTTGTTAGCGGCCGGCCACGGTCGCGGGTTTGCACATCCGCGGACAAACTGCGGGTCCACGGCTGCCTCATTTGGGCAGCTTTTTGTGGTACAGGAGGTGCCTTTACTTGCGGGGTGCTTGCGGGGTGCTTGCGGGGACATTGGCAATCCCTTTAAAACTTTTTTTGCATGTGAATGGCGCCGGCGACCCACTTGGGTTTTATCGAACCACCAGTCCCAGAAAGCATTGCTTCAGGTTTCACACCTGTGCATAATCACTGAGGGTATTTACTGGTGCCTGCAGCTGCCGTCATGCCACATGTGCTGCCACTGAAGAGGGCGATGGCCCGAAACGCGTCTGGCAGGAAAGGGACTCTGTTCGCAGCTCGCGCCCTTGCGCTGGCATTAATTCCTACCTGTAAGTGCATTCACACCTAGGTGGCAACCTTTTCTTCCATTTGTTAGCGGCCGGCCACGGTCGCGGGTTTGCACATCCGCGGACAAACTGCGGGTCCACGGCTGCCTCATTTGGGCAGCTTTTTGTGGTACAGGAGGTGCCTTTACTTGCGGGGTGCTTGCGGGGACATTGGCAATCCCTTTAAAACTTTTTTTGCATGTGAATGGCGGCGGCGACCCACTTGGGTTTTATCGAACCACCAGTCCCAGAAAGCATTGCTTCAGGTTTCACACCTGTGCATAATCACTGAGGGTATTTACTGGTGCTTGCAGCTGCCGTCATGTCACATGTGCTGCCACTGAAGAGGGCGTTGGCCCGAAACGCGTCTGGCAGGAAAGGGACTCTGTTCGCAGCTCGCGCCCTTGCACTGGCATTAATTCCTACCTGTAAGTGCATTCCCACCTAGGTGGCAACCTTTTCTTCCATTTGTTAGCGGCCGGCCACGGTCGCGGGTTTGCACATCCGCGGACAAACTGCGGGTCCACGGCTGCCTCATTTGGGCAGCTTTTTGTGGTACAGGAGGTGCCTTTACTTGCCGGGTGCTTGCGGGGACATTGGCAATCCCTTTAAAACTTTTTTTGCATGTGAATGGCGGCGGCGACCCACTTGGGTTTTATCAAACGACCAGTCCCAGAAAGCATTGCTTCAGGTTTCACACCTGTGCATAATCACTGAGGGTATTTACTGGTGCTTGCAGCTGCCGTCATGTCACATGTGCTGCCACTGAAGAGGGCGTTGGCCCGAAACGCGTCTGGCAGGAAAGGGACTCTGTTCGCAGCTCGCGCCCTTGCACTGGCATTAATTCCTACCTGTAAGTGCATTCGCACCTGGGTGGCAACCTTTTCTTCCATTTGTTAGCGGCCGGCCACGGTCGCGGGTTTGCACATCCGCGGACAAACTGCGGGTCCACGGCTGCCTCATTTGGGCAGCTTTTTGTGATACAGGAGGTGCCTTTACTTGCGGGGTGCTTGCGGGGACATTGGCAATCCCTTTAAAACTTTTTTTGCATGTGAATGGCGGCGGCGACCCACTTGGGTTTTATCGAACCACCAGTCCCAGAAAGCATTGCTTCAGGTTTCACACCTGTGCATAATCACTGAGGGTATTTACTGGTGCCTGCAGCTGCTGTCATGTCACATGTGCTGCCACTGAAGAGGGCGTTGGCCCGAAACGCGTCTGGCAGGAAAGGGACTCTGTTCGCAGCTCGCGCCCTTGCGCTGGCATTAATTCCTACCTGTAAGTGCATTCCCACCTAGGTGGCAACCTTTTCTTCCATTTGTTAGTGGCCGGCCACGGTCGCGGGTTTGCACATCCGCGGACAAACTGCGGGTCCACGGCTGCCTCATTTGGGCAGCTTTTTGTGGTACAGGAGGTGCCTTTACTTGCGGGGTGCTTGCGGGGACATTGGCAATCCCTTTAAAACTTTTTTTGCATGTGAATGGCGGCGGCGACCCACTTGGGTTTTATCGAACCACCAGTCCCAGAAAGCATTGCTTCAGGTTTCACACCTGTGCATAATCACTGAGGGTATTTACTGGTGCCTGCAGCTGCCGTCATGTCACATGTGCTGCCACTGAAGAGGGCGTTGGCCCGAAACGCGTCTGGCAGGAAAGGGACTCTGTTCGCAGCTCGCGCCCTTGCGCTGGCATTAATTTCTACCTGTAAGTGCATCCCCACCTAGGTGGCAACCTTTTCTTCCATTTGTTAGCGGCCGGCCACGGTCGCGGGTTTGCACATCCGCGGACAAACTGCGGGTCCACGGCTGCCTCATTTGGGCAGCTTTTTGTGGTACAGGAGGTGCCTTTACTTGCAGGGTGCTTGCGGGGACATTGGCAATCCCTTTAAAACTTTTTTTGCATGTGAATGGCGGCGGCGACCCACTTGGGTTTTATCGAACCACCAGTCCCAGAAAGCATTGCTTCAGGTTTCACACCTGTGCATAATCACTGAGGGTATTTACTGGTGCTTGTAGCTGCCGTCATGTCACATGTGCTGCCACTGAAGAGGGCGTTGGCCCGAAACGCGTCTGGCAGGAAAGGGACTCTGTTCGCAGCTCGCGCCCTTGCGCTGGCATTAATTCCTACCTGTAAGTGCATTCCCACCTGGGTGGCAACCTTTTCTTCCATTTGTTAGCGGCCGGCCACGGTCGCGGGTTTGCACATCCGCGGACAAACTGCGGGTCCACGGCTGCCTCATTTGGGCAGCTTTTTGTGGTACAGGAGGTGCCTTTACTTGCGGGGTGCTTGCGGGGACATTGGCAATCCCTTTAAAACTTTATTTGCATGTGAATGGCGGCGGCGACCCACTTGGGTTTTATCGAACCACCAGTCCCAGAAAGCATTGCTTCAGGTTTCACACCTGTGCATAATCACTGAGGGTATTTACTGGTGCCTGCAGCTGCCGTCATGTCACATGTGCTGCCACTGAAGAGGGCGTTGGCCCGAAACGCGTCTGGCAGGAAAGGGACTCTGTTCGCAGCTCGCGCCCTTGCGCTGGCATTAATTCCTACCTGTAAGTGCATTCCCACCTAGGTGGCAACCTTTTCTTCCATTTGTTAGCGGCTGGCCACGGTCGCGGGTTTGCACATCCGCGGACAAACTGCGGGTCCACGGCTGCCTCATTTGGGCAGCTTTTTGTGGTACAGGAGGTGCCTTTACTTGCGGGGTGCTTGCGGGGACATTGGCAATCCCTTTAAAACTTTTTTTGCATGTGAATGGCGGTGGCGACCCACTTGGGTTTTATCGAACCACCAGTCCCAGAAAGCATTGCTTCAGGTTTCACACCTGTGCATAATCACTGAGGGTATTTACTGGTGCCTGCAGCTGCCGTCATGTCACATGTGCTGCCACTGAAGAGGGCGTTGGCCCGAAACGCGTCTGGCAGGAAAGGGACTCTGTTCGCAGCTCGCGCCCTTGCGCTGGCATTAATTCCTACCTGTAAGTGCATTCCCATCTAGGTGGCAACCTTTTCTTCCATTTGTTAGCGGCCGGCCACAGTCACGGGTTTGCACATCCGCGGACAAACTGCGGGTCCACGGCTGCCTCATTTGGGCAGCTCTTTGTGGTACAGGAGGTGCCTTTACTTGCGGGGTGCTTGCGGGGACATTGGCAATCCCTTTAAAACTTTTTTTGCATGTGAATGGCGGCGGCGACCCACTTGGGTTTTATCGAACCACCAGTCCCAGAAAGCATTGCTTCAGGTTTCACACCTGTGCATAATCACTGAGGGTATTTACTGGTGCCTGCAGCTGCCGTCATGTCACATGTGCTGCCACTGAAGAGGGCGTTGGCCCGAAACGCGTCTGGCAGGAAAGGGACTCTGTTCGCAGCTCGCGCCCTTGCGCTGGCATTAATTCCTACCTGTAAGTGCATTCCCACCTAGGTGGCAACCTTTTCTTCCATTTGTTAGCGGCCGGCCACGGTCGCGGGTTTGCACATCCGCGGACAAACTGCCGGTCCACGGCTGCCTCATTTGGGCAGCTTTTAGTGGTACAGGAGGTGCCTTTACTTGCGGGGTGCTTGCGGGGACATTGGCAATCCCTTTAAAACTTTTTTTGCATGTGAATGGCGGCGGCGACCCACTTGGGTTTTATCGAACCACCAGTCCCAGAAAGCATTGCTTCAGGTTTCACACCTGTGCATAATCACTGAGGGTATTTACTGGTGCCTGCAGCTGCCGTCATGTCACATGTGCTGCCACTGAAGAGGGCGTTGGCCCGAAACGCGTCTGGCAGGAAAGGGACTCTGTTCGCAGCTCGCGCCCTTGCGCTGGCATTAATTCCTACCTGTAAGTGCATTCCCACCTAGGTGGCAACCTTTTCTTCCATTTGTTAGCGGCCGGCCACGGTCGCGGGTTTGCACATCCGCGGACAAACTGCGGGTCCACGGCTGCCTCATTTGGGCAGCTTTTTGTGGTACAGGAGGTGCCTTTACTTGCGGGGTGCTTGCGGGGACATTGGCAATCCCTTTAAAACTTTTTTTGCATGTGAATGGCGGCGGCGACCCACTTGGGTTTTATCGAACCACCAGTCCCAGAAAGCATTGCTTCAGGTTTCACACCTGTGCATAATCACTGAGGGTATTTACTGGTGCCTGCAGCTGCTGTCATGTCACATGTGCTGCCACTGAAGAGGGCGTTGGCCCGAAAAGCGTCTGGCAGGAAAGGGACTCTGTTCGCAGCTCGCGCCCTTGCGCTGGCATTAATTCCTACCTGTAAGTGCATTCCCACCTAGGTGGCAACCTTTTCTTCCATTTGTTAGCGGCCGGCCACGGTCGCGGGTTTGCACATCCGCGGACAAACTGCGGGTCCACGGCTGCCTCATTTGGGCAGCTTTTTGTGGTACAGGAGGTGCCTTTACTTGCGGGGTGCTTGCGGGGACATTGGCAATCCCTTTAAAACTTTTTTTGCATGTGAATGGCGGCGGCGACCCACTTGGGTTTTATCGAACCACCAGTCCCAGAAAGCATTGCTTCAGGTTTCACACCTGTGCATAATCACTGAGGGTATTTACTGGTGCTTGCAGCTGCCGTCATGTCACATGTGCTGCCACTGAAGAGGGCGTTGGCCCGAAACGCGTCTGGCAGGAAAGGGACTCTGTTCGCAGCTCGCGCCCTTGCACTGGCATTAATTCCTACCTGTAAGTGCATTCCCACCTGGGTGGCAACCTTTTCTTCCATTTGTTAGCGGCCGGCCACGGTCGCGGGTTTGCACATCCGCGGACAAACTGCGGGTCCACGGCTGCCTCATTTGGGCAGCTTTTTGTGGTACAGGAGGTGCCTTTACTTGCGGGGTGCTTGCGGGGACATTGGCAATCCCTTTAAAACTTTGTTTGCATGTGAATGGCGGCGGCGACCCACTTGGGTTTTATCGAACCACCAGTCCCAGAAAGCATTGCTTCAGGCTTCACACCTGTGCATAATCACTGAGGGTATTTACTGGTGCCTGCAGCTGCCGTCATGTCACATGTGCTGCCACTGAAGAGGGCGATGGCCCGAAACGCGTCTGGCAGGAAAGGGACTCTGTTCGCAGCTCGCGCCCTTGAGCTGGCATTAATTCCTACCTGTAAGTGCATTCCCACCTAGTTGGCAACCTTTTCTTCCATTTGTCAGCGGCCGGCCACGGTCGCGGGTTTGCACATCCGCGGACAAACTGCGGGTCCACGGCTGCCTCATTTGGGCAGCTTTTTGTGGTACAGGAGGTGCCTTTACTTGCGGGGTGCTTGCGGGGACATTGGCAATCCCTTTAAAACTTTTTTTGCATGTGAATGGCGGCGGCGACCCACTTGGGTTTTATCGAACCACCAGTCCCAGAAAGCATTGCTTCAGGTTTCACACCTGTGCATAATCACTGAGGGTATTTACTGGTGCCTGCAGCTGCCGTCATGTCACATGTGCTGCCACTGAAGAGGGCGTTGGCCCGAAACGCGTCTGGCAGGAAAGGGACTCTGTTCGCAGCTCGCGCCCCTGCGCTGGCATTAATTCCTACCTGTAAGTGCATTCCCACCTAGGTGGCAACCTTTTCTTCCATTTGTTAGTGGCCGGCCACGGTCGCGGGTTTGCACATCCGCGGACAAACTGCGGGTCCACGGCTGCCTCATTTGGGCAGCTTTTTGTGGTACAGGAGGTGCCTTTACTTGCGGGGTGCTTGCGGGGACATTGGCAATCCCTTTAAAACTTTTTTTGCATGTGAATGGCGGCGGCGACCCACTTGGGTTTTATCGAACCACCAGTCCCAGAAAGCATTGCTTCAGGTTTCACACCTGTGCATAATCACTGAGGGTATTTACTGGTGCCTGCAGCTGCCGTCATGTCACATGTGCTGCCACTGAAGAGGGCGTTGGCCCGAAACGCGTCTGGCAGGAAAGGGACTCTGTTCGCAGCTCGTGCCCTTGCACTGGCATTAATTCCTACCTGTAAGTGCATTCCCACTTGGGTGGCAACCTTTTCTTCCATTTGTTAGCGGCCGGCCACGGTCGCGGGTTTGCACATCCGCGGACAAACTGCGGGTCCACGGCTGCCTCATTTGGGCAGCTTTTTGTGGTACAGGAGGTGCCTTTACTTGCGGGGTGCTTGCGGGGTGCTTGCGGGGACATTGGCAATCCCTTTAAAACTTTTTTTGCATGTGAATGGCGCCGGCGACCCACTTGGGTTTTATCGAACCACCAGTCCCAGAAAGCATTGCTTCAGGTTTCACACCTGTGCATAATCACTGAGGGTATTTACTGGTGCCTGCAGCTGCCGTCATGCCACATGTGCTGCCACTGAAGAGGGCGATGGCCCGAAACGCGTCTGGCAGGAAAGGGACTCTGTTCGCAGCTCGCGCCCTTGCGCTGGCATTAATTCCTACCTGTAAGTGCATTCACACCTAGGTGGCAACCTTTTCTTCCATTTGTTAGCGGCCGGCCACGGTCGCGGGTTTGCACATCCGCGGACAAACTGCGGGTCCACGGCTGCCTCATTTGGGCAGCTTTTTGTGGTACAGGAGGTGCCTTTACTTGCGGGGTGCTTGCGGGGACATTGGCAATCCCTTTAAAACTTTTTTTGCATGTGAATGGCGGCGGCGACCCACTTGGGTTTTATCGAACCACCAGTCCCAGAAAGCATTGCTTCATGTTTCACACCTGTGCATAATCACTGAGGGTATTTACTGGTGCCTGCAGCTGCCGTCATGTCACATGTGCTGCCACTGAAGAGGGCGTTGGCCCGAAACGCGTCTGGCAGGAAAGGGACTCTGTTCGCAGCTCGCGCCCTTGCGCTGGCATTAATTCCTACCTGTAAGTGCATTCCCACCTAGGTGGCAACCTTTTCTTCCATTTGTTAGCGGCCGGCCACGGTCGCGGGTTTGCACATCCGCGGACAAACTGCGGGTCCACGGCTGCCTCATTTGGGCAGCTTTTTGTGGTACAGGAGGTGCCTTTACTTGCAGGGTGCTTGCGGGGACATTGGCAATCCCTTTAAAACTTTTTTTGCATGTGAATGGCGGCGGCGACCCACTTGGGTTTTATCGAACCACCAGTCCCAGAAAGCATTGCTTCAGGTTTCACACCTGTGCATAATCACTGAGGGTATTTACTGGTGCTTGTAGCTGCCGTCATGTCACATGTGCTGCCACTGAAGAGGGCGTTGGCCCGAAACGCGTCTGGCAGGAAAGGGACTCTGTTCGCAGCTCGCGCCCTTGCGCTGGCATTAATTCCTACCTGTAAGTGCATTCCCACCTGGGTGGCAACCTTTTCTTCCATTTGTTAGCGGCCGGCCACGGTCGCGGGTTTGCACATCCGCGGACAAACTGCGGGTCCACGGCTGCCTCATTTGGGCAGCTTTTTGTGGTACAGGAGGTGCCTTTACTTGCGGGGTGCTTGCGGGGACATTGGCAATCCCTTTAAAACTTTATTTGCATGTGAATGGCGGCGGCGACCCACTTGGGTTTTATCGAACCACCAGTCCCAGAAAGCATTGCTTCAGGTTTCACACCTGTGCATAATCACTGAGGGTATTTACTGGTGCCTGCAGCTGCCGTCATGTCACATGTGCTGCCACTGAAGAGGGCGTTGGCCCGAAACGCGTCTGGCAGGAAAGGGACTCTGTTCGCAGCTCGCGCCCTTGCTTTGGCATTAATTCCTACCTGTAAGTGCATTCCCACCTAGGTGGCAACCTTTTCTTCCATTTGTTAGCGGCCGGCCACGGTCGCGGGTTTGCACATCCGCGGACAAACTGCGGGTCCACGGCTGCCTCATTTGGGCAGCTTTTTGTGGTACAGGAGGTGCCTTTACTTGCGGGGTGCTTGCGGGGACATTGGCAATCCCTTTAAAACTTTTTTTGCATGTGAATGGCGGCGGCGACCCACTTGGGTTTTATCGAACCACCAGTCCCAGAAAGCATTGCTTCAGGTTTCACACCTGTGCATAATCACTGAGGGTATTTACTGGTGCCTGCAGCTGCCGTCATGTCACATGTGCTGCCACTGAAGAGGGCGTTGGCCCGAAACGCGTCTGTCAGGAAAGGGACTCTGTTCGCAGCTCGCGCCCTTGCGCTGGCATTAATTCCTACCTGTAAGTGCATTCCCACCTAGGTGGCAACCTTTTCTTCCATTTGTTAGCGGCCGGCCACGGTCGCGGGTTTGCACATCCGCGGACAAACTGCGGGTCCACGGCTGCCTCATTTGGGCAGCTTTTTGTGGTACAGGAGGTGCCTTTACTTGCGGGGTGCTTGCGGGGACATTGGCAATCCCTTTAAAACTTTTTTTGCATGTGAATGGCGGTGGCGACCCACTTGGGTTTTATCGAACCACCAGTCCCAGAAAGCATTGCTTCAGGTTTCACACCTGTGCATAATCACTGAGGGTATTTACTGGTGCCTGCAGCTGCCGTCATGTCACATGTGCTGCCACTGAAGAGGGCGTTGGCCCGAAACGCGTCTGGCAGGAAAGGGACTCTGTTCGCAGCTCGCGCCCTTGCGCTGGCATTAATTCCTACCTGTAAGTGCATTCCCACCTAGGTGGCAACCTTTTCTTCCATTTGTTAGCGGCCGGCCACGGTCGCGGGTTTGCACATCCGCGGACATACTGCGGGTCCATGGCTGCCTCATTTGGGCAGCTTTTTGTGGTACAGGAGGTGCCTTTACTTGCGGGGTGCTTGCGGGGACATTGGCAATCCCTTTAAAACTTTTTTTGCATGTGAATGGCGGCGGCGACCCACTTGGGTTTTATCGAACCACCAGTCCCAGAAAGCATTGCTTCAGGTTTCACACCTGTGCATAATCACTGAGGGCATTTACTGGTGCCTGCAGCTGCCGTCATGTCACATGTGCTGCCACTGAAGAGGGCGTTGGCCCGAAACGCGTCTGGCAGGAAAGGGACTCTGTTCGCAGCTCGCGCCCTTGCGCTGGCATTAATTCCTACCTGTAAGTGCATTCCCACCTAGGTGGCAACCTTTTCTTCCATTTGTTAGCGGCCGGCCACGGTCGCGGGTTTGCACATCCGCGGACAAACTGCGGGTCCACGGCTGCCTCATTTGGGCAGCTTTTAGTGGTACAGGAGGTGCCTTTACTTGCGGGGTGCTTGCGGGGACATTGGCAATCCCTTTAAAACTTTTTTTGCATGTGAATGGCGGCGGCGACCCACTTGGGTTTTATCGAACCACCAGTCCCAGAAAGCATTGCTTCAGGTTTCACACCTGTGCATAATCACTGAGGGTATTTACTGGTGCCTGCAGCTGCCGTCATGTCACATGTGCTGCCACTGAAGAGGGCGTTGGCCCGAAACGCGTCTGGCAGGAAAGGGACTCTGTTCGCAGCTCGCGCCCTTGCGCTGGCATTAATTCCTACCTGTAAGTGCATTCCCACCTAGGTGGCAACCTTTTCTTCCATTTGTTAGCGTCCGGCCACGGTCGCGGGTTTGCACATCCGCGGACAAACTGCGGGTCCACGGCTGCCTCATTTGGGCAGCTTTTTGTGGTACAGGAGGTGCCTTTACTTGCGGGGTGCTTGCGGGGACATTGGCAATCCCTTTAAAACTTTTTTTGCATGTGAATGGCGGCGGCGACCCACTTGGGTTTTATCGAACCACCAGTCCCAGAAAGCATCTCTTCAGGTTTCACACCTGTGCATAATGACTGAGGGTATTTACTGATGCCTGCAGCTGCCGTCATGTCACATGTGCTGCCACTGAAGAGGGCGTTGGCCCGAAACGCGTCTGGCAGGAAAGGGACTCTGTTCGCAGCTCGCGCCCTTGCGCTGGCATTAATTCCTACCTGTAAGTGCATTCCCACCTAGGTGGCAACCTTTTCTTCCATTTGTTAGCGGCCGGCCACGGTCGCGGGTTTGCACATCCGCGGACAAACTGCGGGTCCACGGCTGCCTCATTTGGGCAGCTTTTTGTGGTACAGGAGGTGCCTTTACTTGCGGGGTGCTTGCGGGGACATTGGCAATCCCTTTAAAACTTTTTTTGCATGTGAATGGCGGCGGCGACCCACTTGGGTTTTATCGAACCACCAGTCCCAGAAAGCATTGCTTCAGGTTTCACACCTGTGCATAATCACTGAGGGTATTTACTGGTGCCTGCAGCTGCCGTCATGTCACATGTGCTGCCACTGAAGAGGGCGTTGGCCCGAAACGCGTCTGGCAGGAAAGGGACTCTGTTCGCAGCTCGCGCCCTTGCGCTGGCATTAATTCCTACCTGTAAGTGCATTCCCACCTAGGTGGCAACCTTTTCTTCCATTTGTTAGCGGCCGGCCACGGTCGCGGGTTTGCACATCCGCGGACAAACTGCGGGTCCACGGCTGCCTCATTTGGGCAGCTTTTTGTGGTACAGGAGGTGCCTTTACTTGCGGGGTGCTTGCGGGGACATTGGCAATCCCTTTAAAACTTTTTTTGCATGTGAATGGCGGCGGCGACCCACTTGGGTTTTATCGAACCACCAGTCCCAGAAAGCATTGCTTCAGGTTTCACACCTGTGCATAATCACTGAGGGTATTTACTGGTGCCTGCAGCTGCTGTCATGTCACATGTGCTGCCACTGAAGAGGGCGTTGGCCCGAAAAGCGTCTGGCAGGAAAGGGACTCTGTTCGCAGCTCGCGCCCTTGCGCTGGCATTAATTCCTACCTGTAAGTGCATTCCCACCTAGGTGGCAACCTTTTCTTCCATTTGTTAGCGGCCGGCCACGGTCGCGGGTTTGCACATCCGCGGACAAACTGCAGGTCCACGGCTGCCTCATTTGGGCAGCTTTTTGTGGTACAGGAGGTGCCTTTACTTGCGGGGTGCTTGCGGGGACATTGGCAATCCCTTTAAAACTTTTTTTGCATGTGAATGGCGGCGGCGACCCACTTGGGTTTTATCGAACCACCAGTCCCAGAAAGCATTGCTTCAGGTTTCACACCTGTGCATAATCACTGAGGGTATTTACTGGTGCTTGCAGCTGCCGTCATGTCACATGTGCTGCCACTGAAGAGGGCGTTGGCCCGAAACGCGTCTGGCAGGAAAGGGACTCTGTTCGCAGCTCGCGCCCTTGCACTGGCATTAATTCCTACCTGTAAGTGCATTCCCACCTGGGTGGCAACCTTTTCTTCCATTTGTTAGCGGCCGGCCACGGTCGCGGGTTTGCACATCCGCGGACAAACTGCGGGTCCACGGCTGCCTCATTTGGGCAGCTTTTTGTGGTACAGGAGGTGCCTTTACTTGCGGGGTGCTTGCGGGGACATTGGCAATCCCTTTAAAACTTTGTTTGCATGTGAATGGCGGCGGCGACCCACTTGGGTTTTATCGAACCACCAGTCCCAGAAAGCATTGCTTCAGGCTTCACACCTGTGCATAATCACTGAGGGTATTTACTGGTGCCTGCAGCTGCCGTCATGTCACATGTGCTGCCACTGAAGAGGGCGATGGCCCGAAACGCGTCTGGCAGGAAAGGGACTCTGTTCGCAGCTCGCGCCCTTGCGCTGGCATTAATTCCTACCTGTAAGTGCATTCCCACCTAGTTGGCAACCTTTTCTTCCATTTGTCAGCGGCCGGCCACGGTCGCGGGTTTGCACATCCGCGGACAAACTGCGGGTCCACGGCTGCCTCGTTTGGGCAGCTTTTTGTGGTACAGGAGGTGCCTTTACTTGCGGGGTGCTTGCGGGGACATTGGCAATCCCTTTAAAACTTTTTTTGCATGTGAATGGCGGCGGCGACCCACTTGGGTTTTATCGAACCACCAGTCCCAGAAAGCATTGCTTCAGGTTTCACACCTGTGCATAATCACTGAGGGTATTTACTGGTGCCTGCAGCTGCCGTCATGTCACATGTGCTGCCACTGAAGAGGGCGTTGGCCCGAAACGCGTCTGGCAGGAAAGGGACTCTGTTCGCAGCTCGCGCCCCTGCTTTGGCATTAATTCCTACCTGTAAGTGCATTCCCACCTAGGTGGCAACCTTTTCTTCCATTTGTTAGTGGCCGGCCACGGTCGCGGGTTTGCACATCCGCGGACAAACTGCGGGTCCACGGCTGCCTCATTTGGGCAGCTTTTTGTGGTACAGGAGGTGCCTTTACTTGCGGGGTGCTTGCGGGGACATTGGCAATCCCTTTAAAACTTTTTTTGCATGTGAATGGCGGCGGCGACCCACTTGGGTTTTATCGAACCACCAGTCCCAGAAAGCATTGCTTCAGGTTTCACACCTGTGCATAATCACTGAGGGTATTTACTGGTGCCTGCAGCTGCCGTCATGTCACATGTGCTGCCACTGAAGAGGGCGTTGGCCCGAAACGCGTCTGGCAGGAAAGGGACTCTGTTCGCAGCTCGCGCCCTTGCACTGGCATTAATTCCTACCTGTAAGTGCATTCCCACCTGGGTGGCAACCTTTTCTTCCATTTGTTAGCGGCCGGCCACGGTCGCGGGTTTGCACATCCGCGGACAAACTGCGGGTCCACGGCTGCCTCATTTGGGCAGCTTTTTGTGGTACAGGAGGTGCCTTTACTTGCGGGGTGCTTGCGGGGACATTGGCAATCCCTTTAAAACTTTTTTTGCATGTGAATGGCGGCGGCGTCCCACTTGGGTTTTATCGAACCACCAGTCCCAGAAAGCATTGCTTCAGGTTTCACACCTGTGCATAATCACTGAGGGTATTTACTGGTGCCTGCAGCTGCCGTCATGTCACATGTGCTGCCACTGAAGAGGGCGATGGCCCGAAACGCGTCTGGCAGGAAAGGGACTCTGTTCGCAGCTCGCGCCCTTGCGCTGGCATTAATTCCTACCTGTAAGTGCATTCACACCTAGGTGGCAACCTTTTCTTCCATTTGTTAGCGGCCGGCCACGGTCGCGGGTTTGCACATCCGCGGACAAACTGCGGGTCCACGGCTGCCTCATTTGGGCAGCTTTTTGTGGTACAGGAGGTGCCTTTACTTGCGGGGTGCTTGCGGGGACATTGGCAATCCCTTTAAAACTTTTTTTGCATGTGAATGGCGGCGGCGACCCACTTGGGTTTTATCGAACCACCAGTCCCAGAAAGCATTGCTTCAGGTTTCACACCTGTGCATAATCACTGAGGGTATTTACTGGTGCCTGCAGCTGCCGTCATGTCACATGTGCTGCCACTGAAGAGGGCGTTGGCCCGAAACGCGTCTGGCAGGAAAGGGACTCTGTTCGCAGCTCGCGCCCTTGCGCTGGCATTAATTCCTACCTGTAAGTGCATTCCCACCTAGGTGGCAACCTTTTCTTCCATTTGTTAGCGGCCGGCCACGGTCGCGGGTTTGCACATCCGCGGACAAACTGCGGGTCCACGGCTGCCTCATTTGGGCAGCTTTTTGTGGTACAGGAGGTGCCTTTACTTGCGGGGTGCTTGCGGGGACATTGGCAATCCCTTTAAAACTTTTTTTGCATGTGAATGGCGGCGGCGACCCACTTGGGTTTTATTGAACCACCAGTCCCAGAAAGCATTGCTTCAGGTTTCACACCTGTGCATAATCACTGAGGGTATTTACTGGTGCCTGCAGCTGCTGTCATGTCACATGTGCTGCCACTGAAGAGGGCGTTGGCCCGAAACGCGTCTGGCAGGAAAGGGACTCTGTTCGCAGCTCGCGCCCTTGCGCTGGCATTAATTCCTACCTGTAAGTGCATTCCCACCTAGGTGGCAACCTTTTCTTCCATTTGTTAGCAGCCGGCCACGGTCGCGGGTTTGCACATCCGCGGACAAACTGCGGGTCCACAGCTGCCTCATTTGGGCAGCTTTTTGTGGTACAGGAGGTGCCTTTACTTGCGGGGTGCTTGCGGGGACATTGGCAATCCCTTTAAAACTTTTTTTGCATGTGAATGGCGGCGGCGACCCACTTGGGTTTTATCGAACCACCAGTCCCAGAAAGCATTGCTTCAGGTTTCACACCTGTGCATAATCACTGAGGGTATTTACTGGTGCTTGCAGCTGCCGTCATGTCACATGTGCTGCCACTGAAGAGGGCGTTGGCCCGAAACGCGTCTGGCAGGAAAGGGACTCTGTTCGCAGCTCGCGCCCTTGCACTGGCATTAATTCCTACCTGTAAGTGCATTCCCACCTGGGTGGCAACCTTTTCTTCCATTTGTTAGTGGCCGGCCACGGTCGCGGGTTTGCACATCCGCGGACAAACTGCGGGTCCACGGCTGCCTCATTTGGGCAGCTTTTTGTGGTACAGGAGGTGCCTTTACTTGCGGGGTGCTTGCGGGGACATCGGCAATCCCTTTAAAACTTTTTTTGCATGTGAATGGCGGCGGCGACCCACTTGGGTTTTATCGAACCACCAGTCCCAGAAAGCATTGCTTCAGGTTTCACACCTGTGCATAATCACTGAGGGTATTTACTGGTGCCTGCAGCTGCCGTCATGTCACATGTGCTGCCACTGAAGAGGGCGTTGGCCCGAAACGCGTCTGGCAGGAAAGGGACTCTGTTCGCAGCTCGCGCCCCTGCGCTGGCATTAATTCCTACCTGTAAGTGCATTCCCACCTAGGTGGCAACCTTTTCTTCCATTTGTTAGTGGCCGGCCACAGTCGCGGGTTTGCACATCCGCGGACAAACTGCGGGTCCACGGCTGCCTCATTTGGGCAGCTTTTTGTGGTACAGGAGGTGCCTTTACTTGCGGGGTGCTTGCGGGGACATTGGCAATCCCTTTAAAACTTTTTTTGCATGTGAATGGCGGCGGCGACCCACTTGGGTTTTATCGAACCACCAGTCCCAGAAAGCATTGCTTCAGGTTTCACACCTGTGCATAATCACTGAGGGTATTTACTGGTGCCTGCAGCTGCCGTCATGTCACATGTGCTGCCACTGAAGAGGGCGTTGGCCCGAAACGCGTCTGGCAGGAAAGGGACTCTGTTCGCAGCTCGCGCCCTTGCGCAGGCATTAATTCCTACCTGTAAGTGCATTCCCACCTAGGTGGCAACCTTTTCTTCCATTTGTTAGCGGCCGGCCACGGTCGCGGGTTTGCACATCCGCGGACAAACTGCGGGTCCACGGCTGCCTCATTTGGGCAGCTTTTTGTGGTACAGGAGGTGCCTTTACTTGCAGGGTGCTTGCGGGGACATTGGCAATCCCTTTAAAACTTTTTTTGCATGTGAATGGCGGCGGCGACCCACTTGGGTTTTATCGAACCACCAGTCCCAGAAAGCATTGCTTCAGGTTTCACACCTGTGCATAATCACTGAGGGTATTTACTGGTGCTTGTAGCTGCCGTCATGTCACATGTGCTGCCACTGAAGAGGGCGTTGGCCCGAAACGCGTCTGGCAGGAAAGGGACTCTGTTCGCAGCTCTCGCCCTTGCGCTGGCATTAATTCCTACCTGTAAGTGCATTCCCACCTGGGTGGCAACCTTTTCTTCCATTTGTTAGCGGCCGGCCACGGTCGCGGGTTTGCACATCCGCGGACAAACTGCGGGTCCACGGCTGCCTCATTTGGGCAGCTTTTTGTGGTACAGGAGGTGCCTTTACTTGCGGGGTGCTTGCGGGGACATTGGCAATCCCTTTAAAACTTTATTTGCATGTGAATGGCGGCGGCGACCCACTTGGGTTTTATCGAACCACCAGTCCCAGAAAGCATTGCTTCAGGTTTCACACCTGTGCATAATCACTGAGGGTATTTACTGGTGCCTGCAGCTGCCGTCATGTCACATGTGCTGCCACTGAAGAGGGCGTTGGCCCGAAACGCGTCTGGCAGGAAAGGGACTCTGTTCGCAGCTCGCGCCCTTGCGCTGGCATTAATTCCTACCTGTAAGTGCATTCCCACCTAGGTGGCAACCTTTTCTTCCATTTGTTAGCGGCCGGCCACGGTCGCGGGTTTGCACATCCGCGGACAAACTGCGGGTCCACGGCTGCCTCATTTGGGCAGCTTTTTGTGGTACAGGAGGTGCCTTTACTTGCGGGGTGCTTGCGGGGACATTGGCAATCCCTTTAAAACTTTTTTTGCATGTGAATGGCGGTGGCGACCCACTTGGGTTTTATCGAACCACCAGTCCCAGAAAGCATTGCTTCAGGTTTCACACCTGTGCATAATCACTGAGGGTATTTACTGGTGCCTGCAGCTGCCGTCATGTCACATGTGCTGCCACTGAAGAGGGCGTTGGCCCGAAACGCGTCTGGCAGGAAAGGGACTCTGTTCGCAGCTCGCGCCCTTGCGCTGGCATTAATTCCTACCTGTAAGTGCATTCCCACCTAGGTGGCAACCTTTTCTTCCATTTGTTAGCGGCCGGCCACGGTCGCGGGTTTGCACATCCGCGGACAAACTGCGGGTCCACGGCTGCCTCATTTGGGCAGCTTTTTGTGGTACAGGAGGTGCCTTTACTTGCGGGGTGCTTGCGGGGACATTGGCAATCCCTTTAAAACTTTTTTTGCATGTGAATGGCGGCGGCGACCCACTTGGGTTTTATCGAACCACCAGTCCCAGAAAGCATTGCTTCAGGTTTCATACCTGTGCATAATCACTGAGGGTATTTACTGGTGCCTGCAGCTGCCGTCATGTCACATGTGCTGCCACTGAAGAGGGCGTTGGCCCGAAACGCGTCTGGCAGGAAAGGGACTCTGTTCGCAGCTCGCGCCCTTGCGCTGGCATTCATTCCTACCTGTAAGTGCATTCCCACCTAGGTGGCAACCTTTTCTTCCATTTGTTAGCGGCCGGCCACGGTCGCGGGTTTGCACATCCGCGGACAAACTGCGGGTCCACGGCTGCCTCATTTGGGCAGCTTTTAGTGGTACAGGAGGTGCCTTTACTTGCGGGGTGCTTGCGGGGACATTGGCAATCCCTTTAAAACTTTTTTTGCATGTGAATGGCGGCGGCGACCCACTTGGGTTTTATCGAACCACCAGTCCCAGAAAGCATTGCTTCAGGTTTCACACCTGTGCATAATCACTGAGGGTATTTACTGGTGCCTGCAGCTGCCGTCATGTCACATGTGCTGCCACTGAAGAGGGCGTTGGCCCGAAACGCGTCTGGCAGGAAAGGGACTCTGTTCGCAGCTCGCGCCCTTGCGCTGGCATTAATTCCTACCTGTAAGTGCATTCCCACCTAGGTGGCAACCTTTTCTTCCATTTGTTAGCGGCCGGCCACGGTCGCGGGTTTGCACATCCGCGGACAAACTGCGGGTCCACGGCTGCCTCATTTGGGCATCTTTTTGTGGTACAGGAGGTGCCTTTACTTGCGGGGTGCTTGCGGGGACATTGGCAATCCCTTTAAAACTTTTTTTGCATGTGAATGGCGGCGGCGACCCACTTGGGTTTTATCGAACCACCAGTCCCAGAAAGCATTGCTTCAGGTTTCACACCTGTGCATAATCACTGAGGGTATTTACTGGTGCCTGCAGCTGCCGTCATGTCACATGTGCTGCCACTGAAGAGGGCGTTGGCCCGAAACGCGTCTGGCAGGAAAGGGACTCTGTTCGCAGCTCGCGCCCTTGCGCTGGCATTAATTCCTACCTGTAAGTGCATTCCCACCTAGGTGGCAACCTTTTCTTCCATTTGTTAGCGGCCGGCCACGGTCGCGGGTTTGCACATCCGCGGACAAACTGCGGGTCCACGGCTGCCTCATTTGGGCAGCTTTTTGTGGTACAGGAGGTGCCTTTACTTGCAGGGTGCTTGCGGGGACATTGGCAATCCCTTTAAAACTTTTTTTGCATGTGAATGGCGGCGGCGACCCACTTGGGTTTTATCGAACCACCAGTCCCAGAAAGCATTGCTTCAGGTTTCACACCTGTGCATAATCACTGAGGGTATTTACTGGTGCTTGTAGCTGCCGTCATGTCACATGTGCTGCCACTGAAGAGGGCGTTGGCCCGAAACGCGTCTGACAGGAAAGGGACTCTGTTCGCAGCTCTCGCCCTTGCGCTGGCATTAATTCCTACCTGTAAGTGCATTCCCACCTGGGTGGCAACCTTTTCTTCCATTTGTTAGCGGCCGGCCACGGTCGCGGGTTTGCACATCCGCGGACAAACTGCGGGTCCACGGCTGCCTCATTTGGGCAGCTTTTTGTGGTACAGGAGGTGCCTTTACTTGCGGGGTGCTTGCGGGGACATTGGCAATCCCTTTAAAACTTTATTTGCATGTGAATGGCGGCGGCGACCCACTTGGGTTTTATCGAACCACCAGTCCCAGAAAGCATTGCTTCAGGTTTCACACCTGTGCATAATCACTGAGGGTATTTACTGGTGCCTGCAGCTGCCGTCATGTCACATGTGCTGCCACTGAAGAGGGCGTTGGCCCGAAACGCGTCTGGCAGGAAAGGGACTCTGTTCGCAGCTCGCGCCCTTGCGCTGGCATTAATTCCTACCTGTAAGTGCATTCCCACCTAGGTGGCAACCTTTTCTTCCATTTGTTAGCGGCCGGCCACGGTCGCGGGTTTGCACATCCGCGGACAAACTGCGGGTCCACGGCTGCCTCATTTGGGCAGCTTTTTGTGGTACAGGAGGTGCCTTTACTTGCGGGGTGCTTGCGGGGACATTGGCAATCCCTTTAAAACTTTTTTTGCATGTGAATGGCGGTGGCGACCCACTTGGGTTTTATCGAACCACCAGTCCCAGAAAGCATTGCTTCAGGTTTCACACCTGTGCATAATCACTGAGGGTATTTACTGGTGCCTGCAGCTGCCGTCATGTCACATGTGCTGCCACTGAAGAGGGCGTTGGCCCGAAACGCGTCTGGCAGGAAAGGGACTCTGTTCGCAGCTCGCGCCCTTGCGCTGGCATTAATTCCTACCTGTAAGTGCATTCCCACCTAGGTGGCAACCTTTTCTTCCATTTGTTAGCGGCCGGCCACGGTCGCGGGTTTGCACATCCGCGGACAAACTGCGGGTCCACGGCTGCCTCATTTGGGCAGCTTTTTGTGGTACAGGAGGTGCCTTTACTTGCGGGGTGCTTGCGGGGACATTGGCAATCCCTTTAAAACTTTTTTTGCATGTGAATGGCGGCGGCGACCCACTTGGGTTTTATCGAACCACCAGTCCCAGAAAGCATTGCTTCAGGTTTCATACCTGTGCATAATCACTGAGGGTATTTACTGGTGCCTGCAGCTGCCGTCATGTCACATGTGCTGCCACTGAAGAGGGCGTTGGCCCGAAACGCGTCTGGCAGGAAAGGGACTCTGTTCGCAGCTCGCGCCCTTGCGCTGGCATTCATTCCTACCTGTAAGTGCATTCCCACCTAGGTGGCAACCTTTTCTTCCATTTGTTAGCGGCCGGCCACGGTCGCGGGTTTGCACATCCGCGGACAAACTGCGGGTCCACGGCTGCCTCATTTGGGCAGCTTTTAGTGGTACAGGAGGTGCCTTTACTTGCGGGGTGCTTGCGGGGACATTGGCAATCCCTTTAAAACTTTTTTTGCATGTGAATGGCGGCGGCGACCCACTTGGGTTTTATCGAACCACCAGTCCCAGAAAGCATTGCTTCAGGTTTCACACCTGTGCATAATCACTGAGGGTATTTACTGGTGCCTGCAGCTGCCGTCATGTCACATGTGCTGCCACTGAAGAGGGCGTTGGCCCGAAACGCGTCTGGCAGGAAAGGGACTCTGTTCGCAGCTCTCGCCCTTGCGCTGGCATTAATTCCTACCTGTAAGTGCATTCCCACCTGGGTGGCAACCTTTTCTTCCATTTGTTAGCGGCCGGCCACGGTCGCGGGTTTGCACATCCGCGGACAAACTGCGGGTCCACGGCTGCCTCATTTGGGCAGCTTTTTGTGGTACAGGAGGTGCCTTTACTTGCGGGGTGCTTGCGGGGACATTGGCAATCCCTTTAAAACTTTATTTGCATGTGAATGGCGGCGGCGACCCACTTGGGTTTTATCGAACCACCAGTCCCAGAAAGCATTGCTTCAGGTTTCACACCTGTGCATAATCACTGAGGGTATTTACTGGTGCCTGCAGCTGCCGTCATGTCACATGTGCTGCCACTGAAGAGGGCGTTGGCCCGAAACGCGTCTGGCAGGAAAGGGACTCTGTTCGCAGCTCGCGCCCTTGCGCTGGCATTAATTCCTACCTGTAAGTGCATTCCCACCTAGGTGGCAACCTTTTCTTCCATTTGTTAGCGGCCGGCCACGGTCGCGGGTTTGCACATCCGCGGACAAACTGCGGGTCCACGGCTGCCTCATTTGGGCAGCTTTTTGTGGTACAGGAGGTGCCTTTACTTGCGGGGTGCTTGCGGGGACATTGGCAATCCCTTTAAAACTTTTTTTGCATGTGAATGGCGGTGGCGACCCACTTGGGTTTTATCGAACCACCAGTCCCAGAAAGCATTGCTTCAGGTTTCACACCTGTGCATAATCACTGAGGGTATTTACTGGTGCCTGCAGCTGCCGTCATGTCACATGTGCTGCCACTGAAGAGGGCGTTGGCCCGAAACGCGTCTGGCAGGAAAGGGACTCTGTTCGCAGCTCGCGCCCTTGCGCTGGCATTAATTCCTACCTGTAAGTGCATTCCCACCTAGGTGGCAACCTTTTCTTCCATTTGTTAGCGGCCGGCCACGGTCGCGGGTTTGCACATCCGCGGACAAACTGCGGGTCCACGGCTGCCTCATTTGGGCAGCTTTTTGTGGTACAGGAGGTGCCTTTACTTGCGGGGTGCTTGCGGGGACATTGGCAATCCCTTTAAAACTTTTTTTGCATGTGAATGGCGGCGGCGACCCACTTGGGTTTTATCGAACCACCAGTCCCAGAAAGCATTGCTTCAGGTTTCATACCTGTGCATAATCACTGAGGGTATTTACTGGTGCCTGCAGCTGCCGTCATGTCACATGTGCTGCCACTGAAGAGGGCGTTGGCCCGAAACGCGTCTGGCAGGAAAGGGACTCTGTTCGCAGCTCGCGCCCTTGCGCTGGCATTCATTCCTACCTGTAAGTGCATTCCCACCTAGGTGGCAACCTTTTCTTCCATTTGTTAGCGGCCGGCCACGGTCGCGGGTTTGCACATCCGCGGACAAACTGCGGGTCCACGGCTGCCTCATTTGGGCAGCTTTTAGTGGTACAGGAGGTGCCTTTACTTGCGGGGTGCTTGCGGGGACATTGGCAATCCCTTTAAAACTTTTTTTGCATGTGAATGGCGGCGGCGACCCACTTGGGTTTTATCGAACCACCAGTCCCAGAAAGCATTGCTTCAGGTTTCACACCTGTGCATAATCACTGAGGGTATTTACTGGTGCCTGCAGCTGCCGTCATGTCACATGTGCTGCCACTGAAGAGGGCGTTGGCCCGAAACGCGTCTGGCAGGAAAGGGACTCTGTTCGCAGCTCGCGCCCTTGCGCTGGCATTAATTCCTACCTGTAAGTGCATTCCCACCTAGGTGGCAACCTTTTCTTCCATTTGTTAGCGGCCGGCCACGGTCGCGGGTTTGCACATCCGCGGACAAACTGCGGGTCCACGGCTGCCTCATTTGGGCATCTTTTTGTGGTACAGGAGGTGCCTTTACTTGCGGGGTGCTTGCGGGGACATTGGCAATCCCTTTAAAACTTTTTTTGCATGTGAATGGCGGCGGCGACCCACTTGGGTTTTATCGAACCACCAGTCCCAGAAAGCATTGCTTCAGGTTTCACACCTGTGCATAATCACTGAGGGTATTTACTGGTGCCTGCAGCTGCCGTCATGTCACATGTGCTGCCACTGAAGAGGGCGTTGGCCCGAAACGCGTCTGGCAGGAAAGGGACTCTGTTCGCAGCTCGCGCCCTTGCGCTGGCATTAATTCCTACCTGTAAGTGCATTCCCACCTAGGTGGCAACCTTTTCTTCCATTTGTTAGCGGCCGGCCACGGTCGCGGGTTTGCACATCCGCGGACAAACTGCGGGTCCACGGCTGCCTCATTTGGGCAGCTTTTTGTGGTACAGGAGGTGCCTTTACTTGCGGGGTGCTTGCGGGGACATTGGCAATCCCTTTAAAACTTTTTTTGCATGTGAATGGCGGCGGCGACCCACTTGGGTTTTATCGAACCACCAGTCCCAGAAAGCATTGCTTCAGGTTTCACACCTGTGCATAATCACTGAGGGTATTTACTGGTGCCTGCAGCTGCTGTCATGTCACATGTGCTGCCACTGAAGAGGGCGTTGGCCCGAAAAGCGTCTGGCAGGAAAGGGACTCTGTTCGCAGCTCGCGCCCTTGCGCTGGCATTAATTCCTACCTGTAAGTGCATTCCCACCTAGGTGGCAACCTTTTCTTCCATTTGTTAGCGGCCGGCCACGGTCGCGGGTTTGCACATCCGCGGACAAACTGCAGGTCCACGGCTGCCTCATTTGGGCAGCTTTTTGTGGTACAGGAGGTGCCTTTACTTGCGGGGTGCTTGCGGGGACATTGGCAATCCCTTTAAAACTTTTTTTGCATGTGAATGGCGGCGGCGACCCACTTGGGTTTTATCGAACCACCAGTCCCAGAAAGCATTGCTTCAGGTTTCACACCTGTGCATAATCACTGAGGGTATTTACTGGTGCTTGCAGCTGCCGTCATGTCACATGTGCTGCCACTGAAGAGGGAGTTGGCCCGAAACGCGTCTGGCAGGAAAGGGACTCTGTTCGCAGCTCGCGCCCTTGCACTGGCATTAATTCCTACCTGTAAGTGCATTCCCACCTGGGTGGCAACCTTTTCTTCCATTTGTTAGCGGCCGGCCACGGTCGCGGGTTTGCACATCCGCGGACAAACTGCGGGTCCACGGCTGCCTCATTTGGGCAGCTTTTTGTGGTACAGGAGGTGCCTTTACTTGCGGGGTGCTTGCGGGGACATTGGCAATCCCTTTAAAACTTTGTTTGCATGTGAATGGCGGCGGCGACCCACTTGGGTTTTATCGAACCACCAGTCCCAGAAAGCATTGCTTCAGGCTTCACACCTGTGCATAATCACTGAGGGTATTTACTGGTGCCTGCAGCTGCCGTCATGTCACATGTGCTGCCACTGAAGAGGGCGATGGCCCGAAACGCGTCTGGCAGGAAAGGGACTCTGTTCGCAGCTCGCGCCCCTGCTTTGGCATTAATTCCTACCTGTAAGTGCATTCCCACCTAGGTGGCAGCCTTTTCTTCCATTTGTTAGTGGCCGGCCACGGTCGCGGGTTTGCACATCCGCGGACAAACTGCGGGTCCACGGCTGCCTCATTTGGGCAGCTTTTTGTGGTACAGGAGGTGCCTTTACTTGCGGGGTGCTTGCGGGGACATTGGCAATCCCTTTAAAACTTTTTTTGCATGTGAATGGCGGCGGCGACCCACTTGGGTTTTATCGAACCACCAGTCCCAGAAAGCATTGCTTCAGGTTTCACACCTGTGCATAATCACTGAGGGTATTTACTGGTGCCTGCAGCTGCCGTCATGTCACATGTGCTGCCACTGAAGAGGGCGTTGGCCCGAAACGCGTCTGGCAGGAAAGGGACTCTGTTCGCAGCTCGCGCCCTTGCACTGGCATTAATTCCTACCTGTAAGTGCATTCCCATCTGGGTGGCAACCTTTTCTTCCATTTGTTAGCGGCCGGCCACGGTCGCGGGTTTGCACATCCGCGGACAAACTGCGGGTCCACGGCTGCCTCATTTGGGCAGCTTTTTGTGGTACAGGAGGTGCCTTTACTTGCGGGGTGCTTGCGGGGACATTGGCAATCCCTTTAAAACTTTTTTTGCATGTGAATGGCGGCGGCGACCCACTTGGGTTTTATCGAACCACCAGTCCCAGAAAGCATTGCTTCAGGTTTCACACCTGTGCATAATCACTGAGGGTATTTACTGGTGCCTGCAGCTGCCGTCATGTCACATGTGCTGCCACTGAAGAGGGCGATGGCCCGAAACGCGTCTGGCAGGAAAGGGACTCTGTTCGCAGCTCGCGCCCTTGCGCTGGCATTAATTCCTACCTGTAAGTGCATTCACACCTAGGTGGCAACCTTTTCTTCCATTTGTTAGCGGCCGGCCACGGTCGCGGGTTTGCACATCCGCGGACAAACTGCGGGTCCACGGCTGCCTCATTTGGGCAGCTTTTTGTGGTACAGGAGGTGCCTTTACTTGCGGGGTGCTTGCGGGGACATTGGCAATCCCTTTAAAACTTTTTTTGCATGTGAATGGCGGCGGCGACCCACTTGGGTTTTATCGAACCACCAGTCCCAGAAAGCATTGCTTCAGGTTTCACACCTGTGCATAATCACTGAGGGTATTTACTGGTGCCTGCAGCTGCCGTCATGTCACATGTGCTGCCACTGAAGAGGGCGTTGGCCCGAAACGCGTCTGGCAGGAAAGGGACTCTGTTCGCAGCTCGCGCCCTTGCGCTGGCATTAATTCCTACCTGTAAGTGCATTCCCACCTAGGTGGCAACCTTTTCTTCCATTTGTTAGCGGCCGGCCACGGTCGCGGGTTTGCACATCCGCGGACAAACTGCGGGTCCACGGCTGCCTCATTTGGGCAGCTTTTTGTGGTACAGGAGGTGCCTTTACTTGCGGGGTGCTTGCGGGGACATTGGCAATCCCTTTAAAACTTTTTTTGCATGTGAATGGCGGCGGCGACCCACTTGGGTTTTATTGAACCACCAGTCCCAGAAAGCATTGCTTCAGGTTTCACACCTGTGCATAATCACTGAGGGTATTTACTGGTGCCTGCAGCTGCTGTCATGTCACATGTGCTGCCACTGAAGAGGGCGTTGGCCCGAAACGCGTCTGGCAGGAAAGGGACTCTGTTCGCAGCTCGCGCCCTTGCGCTGGCATTAATTCCTACCTGTAAGTGCATTCCCACCTAGGTGGCAACCTTTTCTTCCATTTGTTAGCAGCCGGCCACGGTCGCGGGTTTGCACATCCGCGGACAAACTGCGGGTCCACGGCTGCCTCATTTGGGCAGCTTTTTGTGGTACAGGAGGTGCCTTTACTTGCGGGGTGCTTGCGGGGACATTGGCAATCCCTTTAAAACTTTTTTTGCATGTGAATGGCGGCGGCGACCCACTTGGGTTTTATCGAACCACCAGTCCCAGAAAGCATTGCTTCAGGTTTCACACCTGTGCATAATCACTGAGGGTATTTACTGGTGCTTGCAGCTGCCGTCATGTCACATGTGCTGCCACTGAAGAGGGCGTTGGCCCGAAACGCGTCTGGCAGGAAAGGGACTCTGTTCGCAGCTCGCGCCCTTGCACTGGCATTAATTCCTACCTGTAAGTGCATTCCCACCTGGGTGGCAACCTTTTCTTCCATTTGTTAGTGGCCGGCCACGGTCGCGGGTTTGCACATCCGCGGACAAACTGCGGGTCCACGGCTGCCTCATTTGGGCAGCTTTTTGTGGTACAGGAGGTGCCTTTACTTGCGGGGTGCTTGCGGGGACATTGGCAATCCCTTTAAAACTTTTTTTGCATGTGAATGGCGGCGGCGACCCACTTGGGTTTTATCGAACCACCAGTCCCAGAAAGCATTGCTTCAGGTTTCACACCTGTGCATAATCACTGAGGGTATTTACTGGTGCCTGCAGCTGCCGTCATGTCACATGTGCTGCCACTGAAGAGGGCGTTGGCCCGAAACGCGTCTGGCAGGAAAGGGACTCTGTTCGCAGCTCGCGCCCCTGCGCTGGCATTAATTCCTACCTGTAAGTGCATTCCCACCTAGGTGGCAACCTTTTCTTCCATTTGTTAGTGGCCGGCCACGGTCGCGGGTTTGCACATCCGCGGACAAACTGCGGGTCCACGGCTGCCTCATTTGGGCAGCTTTTTGTGGTACAGGAGGTGCCTTTACTTGCGGGGTGCTTGCGGGGACATTGGCAATCCCTTTAAAACTTTTTTTGCATGTGAATGGCGGCGGCGACCCACTTGGGTTTTATCGAACCACCAGTCCCAGAAAGCATTGCTTCAGGTTTCACACCTGTGCATAATCACTGAGGGTATTTACTGGTGCCTGCAGCTGCCGTCATGTCACATGTGCTGCCACTGAAGAGGGCGTTGGCCCGAAACGCGTCTGGCAGGAAAGGGACTCTGTTCGCAGCTCGCGCCCTTGCGCTGGCATTAATTCCTACCTGTAAGTGCATTCCCACCTAGGTGGCAACCTTTTCTTCCATTTGTTAGCGGCCGGCCACGGTCGCGGGTTTGCACATCCGCGGACAAACTGCGGGTCCACGGCTGCCTCATTTGGGCAGCTTTTTGTGGTACAGGAGGTGCCTTTACTTGCGGGGTGCTTGCGGGGACATTGGCAATCCCTTTAAAACTTTTTTTGCATGTGAATGGCGGCGGCGACCCACTTGGGTTTTATCGAACCACCAGTCCCAGAAAGCATTGCTTCAGGTTTCACACCTGTGCATAATCACTGAGGGTATTTACTGGTGCCTGCAGCTGCCGGCATGTCACATGTGCTGCCACTGAAGAGGGCGTTGGCCCGAAACGCGTCTGGCAGGAAAGGGACTCTGTTCGCAGCTCGCGCCCTTGCGCTGGCATTAATTCCTACCTGTAAGTGCATTCCCACCTAGGTGGCAACCTTTTCTTCCATTTGTTAGCGGCCGGCCACGGTCGCGGGTTTGCACATCCGCGGACAAACTGCGGGTCCACGGCTGCCTCATTTGGGCAGCTTTTTGTGGTACAGGAGGTGCCTTTACTTGCAGGGTGCTTGCGGGGACATTGGCAATCCCTTTAAAACTTTTTTTGCATGTGAATGGCGGCGGCGACCCACTTGGGTTTTATCGAACCACCAGTCCCAGAAAGCATTGCTTCAGGTTTCACACCTGTGCATAATCACTGAGGGTATTTACTGGTGCTTGTAGCTGCCGTCATGTCACATGTGCTGCCACTGAAGAGGGCGTTGGCCCGAAACGCGTCTGGCAGGAAAGGGACTCTGTTCGCAGCTCGCGCCCTTGCGTTGGCATTAATTCCTACCTGTAAGTGCATTCCCACCTGGGTGGCAACCTTTTCTTCCATTTGTTAGCGGCCGGCCACGGTCGCGGGTTTGCACATCCGCGGACAAACTGCGGGTCCACGGCTGCCTCATTTGGGCAGCTTTTTGTGGTACAGGAGGTGCCTTTACTTGCGGGGTGCTTGCGGGGACATTGGCAATCCCTTTAAAACTTTATTTGCATGTGAATGGCGGCGGCGACCCACTTGGGTTTTATCGAACCACCAGTCCCAGAAAGCATTGCTTCAGGTTTCACACCTGTGCATAATCACTGAGGGTATTTACTGGTGCCTGCAGCTGCCGTCATGTCACATGTGCTGCCACTGAAGAGGGCGTTGGCCCGAAACGCGTCTGGCAGGAAAGGGACTCTGTTCGCAGCTCGCGCCCTTGCGCTGGCATTAATTCCTACCTGTAAGTGCATTCCCACCTAGGTGGCAACCTTTTCTTCCATTTGTTAGCGGCCGGCCACGGTCGCGGGTTTGCACATCCGCGGACAAACTGCGGGTCCACGGCTGCCTCATTTGGGCAGCTTTTTGTGGTACAGGAGGTGCCTTTACTTGCGGGGTGCTTGCGGGGACATTGGCAATCCCTTTAAAACTTTTTTTGCATGTGAATGGCGGTGGCGACCCACTTGGGTTTTATCGAACCACCAGTCCCAGAAAGCATTGCTTCAGGTTTCACACCTGTGCATAATCACTGAGGGTATTTACTGGTGCCTGCAGCTGCCGTCATGTCACATGTGCTGCCACTGAAGAGGGCGTTGGCCCGAAACGCGTCTGGCAGGAAAGGGACTCTGTTCGCAGCTCGCGCCCTTGCGCTGGCATTAATTCCTACCTGTAAGTGCATTCCCACCTAGGTGGCAACCTTTTCTTCCATTTGTTAGCGGCCGGCCACGGTCGCGGGTTTGCACATCCGCGGACAAACTGCGGGTCCACGGCTGCCTCATTTGGGCAGCTTTTTGTGGTACAGGAGGTGCCTTTACTTGCGGGGTGCTTGCGGGGACATTGGCAATCCCTTTAAAACTTTTTTTGCATGTGAATGGCGGCGGCGACCCACTTGGGTTTTATCGAACCACCAGTCCCAGAAAGCATTGCTTCAGGTTTCACACCTGTGCATAATCACTGAGGGTATTTACTGGTGCCTGCAGCTGCCGTCATGTCACATGTGCTGCCACTGAAGAGGGCGTTGGCCCGAAACGCGTCTGGCAGGAAAGGGACTCTGTTCGCAGCTCGCGCCCTTGCGCTGGCATTAATTCCTACCTGTAAGTGCATTCCCACCTAGGTGGCAACCTTTTCTTCCATTTGTTAGCGGCCGGCCACGGTCGCGGGTTTGCACATCCGCGGACAAACTGCGGGTCCACGGCTGCCTCATTTGGGCAGCTTTTAGTGGTACAGGAGGTGCCTTTACTTGCGGGGTGCTTGCGGGGACATTGGCAATCCCTTTAAAACTTTTTTTGCATGTGAATGGCGGCGGCGACCCACTTGGGTTTTATCGAACCACCAGTCCCAGAAAGCATTGCTTCAGGTTTCACACCTGTGCATAATCACTGAGGGTATTTACTGGTGCCTGCAGCTGCCGTCATGTCACATGTGCTGCCACTGAAGAGGGCGTTGGCCCGAAACGCGTCTGGCAGGAAAGGGACTCTGTTCGCAGCTCGCGCACTTGCGCTGGCATTAATTCCTACCTGTAAGTGCATTCCCACCTAGGTGGCAACCTTTTCTTCCATTTGTTAGCGTCCGGCCACGGTCGCGGGTTTGCACATCCGCGGACAAACTGCGGGTCCACGGCTGCCTCATTTGGGCAGCTTTTTGTGGTACAGGAGGTGCCTTTACTTGCGGGGTGCTTGCGGGGACATTGGCAATCCCTTTAAAACTTTTTTTGCATGTGAATGGCGGCGGCGACCCACTTGGGTTTTATCGAACCACCAGTCCCAGAAAGCATCTCTTCAGGTTTCACACCTGTGCATAATCACTGAGGGTATTTACTGATGCCTGCAGCTGCCGTCATGTCACATGTGCTGCCACTGAAGAGGGCGTTGGCCCGAAACGCGTCTGGCAGGAAAGGGACTCTGTTCGCAGCTCGCGCCCTTGCGCTGGCATTAATTCCTACCTGTAAGTGCATTCCCACCTAGGTGGCAACCTTTTCTTCCATTTGTTAGCGGCCGGCCACGGTCGCGGGTTTGCACATCAGCGGACAAACTGCGGGTCCACAGCTGCCTCATTTGGGCAGCTTTTTGTGGTACAGGAGGTGCCTTTACTTGCGGGGTGCTTGCGGGGACATTGGCAATCCCTTTAAAACTTTTTTTGCATGTGAATGGCGGCGGCGACCCACTTGGGTTTTATCGAACCACCAGTCCCAGAAAGCATTGCTTCAGGTTTCACACCTGTGCATAATCACTGAGGGTATTTACTGGTGCCTGCAGCTGCCGTCATGTCACATGTGCTGCCACTGAAGAGGGCGTTGGCCCGAAACGCGTCTGGCAGGAAAGGGACTCTGTTCGCAGCTCGCGCCCTTGCGCTGGCATTAATTCCTACCTGTAAGTGCATTCCCACCTAGGTGGCAACCTTTTCTTCCATTTGTTAGCGGCCGGCCACGGTCGCGGGTTTGCACATCCGCGGACAAACTGCGGGTCCACGGCTGCCTCATTTGGACAGCTTTTTGTGGTACAGGAGGTGCCTTTACTTGCGGGGTGCTTGCGGGGACATTGGCAATCCCTTTAAAACTTTTTTTGCATGTGAATGGCGGCGGCGACCCACTTGGGTTTTATCGAACCACCAGTCCCAGAAAGCATTGCTTCAGGTTTCACACCTGTGCATAATCACTGAGGGTATTTACTGGTGCCTGCAGCTGCTGTCATGTCACATGTGCTGCCACTGAAGAGGGCGTTGGCCCGAAAAGCGTCTGGCAGGAAAGGGACTCTGTTCGCAGCTCGCGCCCTTGCGCTGGCATTAATTCCTACCTGTAAGTGCATTCCCACCTAGGTGGCAACCTTTTCTTCCATTTGTTAGCGGCCGGCCACGGTCGCGGGTTTGCACATCCGTGGACAAACTGCAGGTCCACGGCTGCCTCATTTGGGCAGCTTTTTGTGGTACAGGAGGTGCCTTTACTTGCGGGGTGCTTGCGGGGACATTGGCAATCCCTTTAAAACTTTTTTTGCATGTGAATGGCGGCGGCGACCCACTTGGGTTTTATCGAACCACCAGTCCCAGAAAGCATTGCTTCAGGTTTCACACCTGTGCATAATCACTGAGGGTATTTATTGGTGCTTGCAGCTGCCGTCATGTCACATGTGCTGCCACTGAAGAGGGCGTTGGCCCGAAACGCGTCTGGCAGGAAAGGGACTCTGTTCGCAGCTCGCGCCCTTGCACTGGCATTAATTTTTACCTGTAAGTGCATTCCCACCTGGGTGGCAACCTTTTCTTCCATTTGTTAGCGGCCGGCCACGGTCGCGGGTTTGCACATCCGCGGACAAACTGCGGGTCCACGGCTGCCTCATTTGGGCAGCTTTTTGTGGTACAGGAGGTGCCTTTACTTGCGGGGTGCTTGCGGGGACATTGGCAATCCCTTTAAAACTTTGTTTGCATGTGAATGGCGGCGGCGACCCACTTGGGTTTTATCGAACCACCAGTCCCAGAAAGCATTGCTTCAGGCTTCACACCTGTGCATAATCACTGAGGGTATTTACTGGTGCCTGCAGCTGCCGTCATGTCACATGTGCTGCCACTGAAGAGGGCGATGGCCCGAAACGCGTCTGGCAGGAAAGGGACTCTGTTCGCAGCTCGCGCCCTTGCGCTGGCATTAATTCCTACCTGTAAGTGCATTCCCACCTAGTTGGCAACCTTTTCTTCCATTTGTCAGCGGCCGGCCACGGTCGCGGGTTTGCACATCCGCGGACAAACTGCGGGTCCACGGCTGCCTCATTTGGGCAGCTTTTTGTGGTACAGGAGGTGCCTTTACTTGCGGGGTGCTTGCGGGGACATTGGCAATCCCTTTAAAACTTTTTTTGCATGTGAATGGCGGCGGCGACCCACTTGGGTTTTATCGAACCACCAGTCCCAGAAAGCATTGCTTCAGGTTTCACACCTGTGCATAATCACTGAGGGTATTTACTGGTGCCTGCAGCTGCCGGCATGTCACATGTGCTGCCACTGAAGAGGGCGTTGGCCCGAAACGCGTCTGGCAGGAAAGGGACTCTGTTCGCAGCTCGCGCCCTTGCGCTGGCATTAATTCCTACCTGTAAGTGCATTCCCACCTAGGTGGCAACCTTTTCTTCCATTTGTTAGCGGCCGGCCACGGTCGCGGGTTTGCACATCCGCGGACAAACTGCGGGTCCACGGCTGCCTCATTTGGGCAGCTTTTTGTGGTACAGGAGGTGCCTTTACTTGCGGGGTGCTTGCGGGGACATTGGCAATCCCTTTAAAACTTTATTTGCATGTGAATGGCGGCGGCGACCCACTTGGGTTTTATCGAACCACCAGTCCCAGAAAGCATTGCTTCAGGTTTCACACCTGTGCATAATCACTGAGGGTATTTACTGGTGCCTGCAGCTGCCGTCATGTCACATGTGCTGCCACTGAAGAGGGCGTTGGCCCGAAACGCGTCTGGCAGGAAAGGGACTCTGTTCGCAGCTCGCGCCCTTGCGCTGGCATTAATTCCTACCTGTAAGTGCATTCCCACCTAGGTGGCAACCTTTTCTTCCATTTGTTAGCGGCCGGCCACGGTCGCGGGTTTGCACATCCGCGGACAAACTGCGGGTCCACGGCTGCCTCATTTGGGCAGCTTTTTGTGGTACAGGAGGTGCCTTTACTTGCGGGGTGCTTGCGGGGACATTGGCAATCCCTTTAAAACTTTTTTTGCATGTGAATGGCGGTGGCGACCCACTTGGGTTTTATCGAACCACCAGTCCCAGAAAGCATTGCTTCAGGTTTCACACCTGTGCATAATCACTGAGGGTATTTACTGGTGCCTGCAGCTGCCGTCATGTCACATGTGCTGCCACTGAAGAGGGCGTTGGCCCGAAACGCGTCTGGCAGGAAAGGGACTCTGTTCGCAGCTCGCGCCCTTGCGCTGGCATTAATTCCTACCTGTAAGTGCATTCCCACCTAGGTGGCAACCTTTTCTTCCATTTGTTAGCGGCCGGCCACGGTCGCGGGTTTGCACATCCGCGGACAAACTGCGGGTCCACGGCTGCCTCATTTGGGCAGCTTTTTGTGGTACAGGAGGTGCCTTTACTTGCGGGGTGCTTGCGGGGACATTGGCAATCCCTTTAAAACTTTTTTTGCATGTGAATGGCGGCGGCGACCCACTTGGGTTTTATCGAACCACCAGTCCCAGAAAGCATTGCTTCAGGTTTCACACCTGTGCATAATCACTGAGGGTATTTACTGGTGCCTGCAGCTGCCGTCATGTCACATGTGCTGCCACTGAAGAGGGCGTTGGCCCGAAACGCGTCTGGCAGGAAAGGGACTCTGTTCGCAGCTCGCGCCCTTGCGCTGGCATTAATTCCTACCTGTAAGTGCATTCCCACCTAGGTGGCAACCTTTTCTTCCATTTGTTAGCGGCCGGCCACGGTCGCGGGTTTGCACATCCGCGGACAAACTGCGGGTCCACGGCTGCATCATTTGGGCAGCTTTTAGTGGTACAGGAGGTGCCTTTACTTGCGGGGTGCTTGCGGGGACATTGGCAATCCCTTTAAAACTTTTTTTGCATGTGAATGGCGGCGGCGACCCACTTGGGTTTTATCGAACCACCAGTCCCAGAAAGCATTGCTTCAGGTTTCACACCTGTGCATAATCACTGAGGGTATTTACTGGTGCCTGCAGCTGCCGTCATGTCACATGTGCTGCCACTGAAGAGGGCGTTGGCCCGAAACGCGTCTGGCAGGAAAGGGACTCTGTTCGCAGCTCGCGCACTTGCGCTGGCATTAATTCCTACCTGTAAGTGCATTCCCACCTAGGTGGCAACCTTTTCTTCCATTTGTTAGCGTCCGGCCACGGTCGCGGGTTTGCACATCCGCGGACAAACTGCGGGTCCACGGCTGCCTCATTTGGGCAGCTTTTTGTGGTACAGGAGGTGCCTTTACTTGCGGGGTGCTTGCGGGGACATTGGCAATCCCTTTAAAACTTTTTTTGCATGTGAATGGCGGCGGCGACCCACTTGGGTTTTATCGAACCACCAGTCCCAGAAAGCATCTCTTCAGGTTTCACACCTGTGCATAATCACTGAGGGTATTTACTGATGCCTGCAGCTGCCGTCATGTCACATGTGCTGCCACTGAAGAGGGCGTTGGCCCGAAACGCGTCTGGCAGGAAAGGGACTCTGTTCGCAGCTCGCGCCCTTGCGCTGGCATTAATTCCTACCTGTAAGTGCATTCCCACCTAGGTGGCAACCTTTTCTTCCATTTGTTAGCGGCCGGCCACGGTCGCGGGTTTGCACATCAGTGGACAAACTGCGGGTCCACGGCTGCCTCATTTGGGCAGCTTTTTGTGGTACAGGAGGTGCCTTTACTTGCGGGGTGCTTGCGGGGACATTGGCAATCCCTTTAAAACTTTTTTTGCATGTGAATGGCGGCGGCGACCCACTTGGGTTTTATCGAACCACCAGTCCCAGAAAGCATTGCTTCAGGTTTCACACCTGTGCATAATCACTGAGGGTATTTATTGGTGCTTGCAGCTGCCGTCATGTCACATGTGCTGCCACTGAAGAGGGCGTTGGCCCGAAACGCGTCTGGCAGGAAAGGGACTCTGTTCGCAGCTCGCGCCCTTGCACTGGCATTAATTTTTACCTGTAAGTGCATTCCCACCTGGGTGGCAACCTTTTCTTCCATTTGTTAGCGGCCGGCCACGGTCGCGGGTTTGCACATCCGCGGACAAACTGCGGGTCCACGGCTGCCTCATTTGGGCAGCTTTTTGTGGTACAGGAGGTGCCTTTACTTGCGGGGTGCTTGCGGGGACATTGGCAATCCCTTTAAAACTTTGTTTGCATGTGAATGGCGGCGGCGACCCACTTGGGTTTTATCGAACCACCAGTCCCAGAAAGCATTGCTTCAGGCTTCACACCTGTGCATAATCACTGAGGGTATTTACTGGTGCCTGCAGCTGCCGTCATGTCACATGTGCTGCCACTGAAGAGGGCGATGGCCCGAAACGCGTCTGGCAGGAAAGGGACTCTGTTCGCAGCTCGCGCCCTTGCGCTGGCATTAATTCCTACCTGTAAGTGCATTCCCACCTAGTTGGCAACCTTTTCTTCCATTTGTCAGCGGCCGGCCACGGTCGCGGGTTTGCACATCCGCGGACAAACTGCGGGTCCACGGCTGCCTCATTTGGGCAGCTTTTTGTGGTACAGGAGGTGCCTTTACTTGCGGGGTGCTTGCGGGGACATTGGCAATCCCTTTAAAACTTTTTTTGCATGTGAATGGCGGCGGCGACCCACTTGGGTTTTATCGAACCACCAGTCCCAGAAAGCATTGCTTCAGGTTTCACACCTGTGCATAATCACTGAGGGTATTTACTGGTGCCTGCAGCTGCCGTCATGTCACATGTGCTGCCACTGAAGAGGGCGTTGGCCCGAAACGCGTCTGGCAGGAAAGGGACTCTGTTCGCAGCTCGCGCCCCTGCGCTGGCATTAATTCCTGCCTGTAAGTGCATTCCCACCTAGGTGGCAACCTTTTCTTCCATTTGTTAGTGGCCGGCCACGGTCGCGGGTTTGCACATCCGCGGACAAACTGCGGGTCCACGGCTGCCTCATTTGGGCAGCTTTTTGTGGTACAGGAGGTGCCTTTACTTGCGGGGTGCTTGCGGGGACATTGGCAATCCCTTTAAAACTTTTTTTGCATGTGAATGGCGGCGGCGACCCACTTGGGTTTTATCGAACCACCAGTCCCAGAAAGCATTGCTTCAGGTTTCACACCTGTGCATAATCACTGAGGGTATTTACTGGTGCCTGCAGCTGCCGTCATGTCACATGTGCTGCCACTGAAGAGGGCGTTGGCCCGAAACGCGTCTGGCAGGAAAGGGACTCTGTTCGCAGCTCGCGCCCTTGCGCTGGCATTAATTCCTACCTGTAAGTGCATTCCCACCTAGGTGGCAACCTTTTCTTCCATTTGTTAGCGGCCGGCCACGGTCGCGGGTTTGCACATCCGCGGACAAACTGCGGGTCCACGGCTGCCTCATTTGGGCAGCTTTTTGTGGTACAGGAGGTGCCTTTACTTGCGGGGTGCTTGCGGGGACATTGGCAATCCCTTTAAAACTTTTTTTGCATGTGAATGGCGGCGGCGACCCACTTGGGTTTTATCGAACCACCAGTCCCAGAAAGCATTGCTTCAGGCTTCACACCTGTGCATAATCACTGAGGGTATTTACTGGTGCCTGCAGCTGCCGTCATGTCACATGTGCTGCCACTGAAGAGGGCGATGGCCCGAAACGCGTCTGGCAGGAAAGGGACTCTGTTCGCAGCTCGCGCCCTTGCGCTGGCATTAATTCCTACCTGTAAGTGCATTCCCACCTAGTTGGCAACCTTTTCTTCCATTTGTCAGCGGCCGGCCACGGTCGCGGGTTTGCACATCCGCGGACAAACTGCGGGTCCACGGCTGCCTCATTTGGGCAGCTTTTTGTGGTACAGGAGGTGCCTTTACTTGCGGGGTGCTTGCGGGGACATTGGCAATCCCTTTAAAACTTTTTTTGCATGTGAATGGCGGCGGCGACCCACTTGGGTTTTATCGAACCACCAGTCCCAGAAAGCATTGCTTCAGGTTTCACACCTGTGCATAATCACTGAGGGTATTTACTGGTGCCTGCAGCTGCTGTCATGTCACATGTGCTGCCACTGAAGAGGGCGTTGGCCCGAAACGCGTCTGGCAGGAAAGGGACTCTGTTCGCAGCTCGCGCCCTTGCGCTGGCATTAATTCCTACCTGTAAGTGCATTCCCACCTAGGTGGCAACCTTTTCTTCCATTTGTTAGCAGCCGGCCACGGTCGCGGGTTTGCACATCCGCGGACAAACTGCGGGTCCACGGCTGCCTCATTTGGGCAGCTTTTTGTGGTACAGGAGGTGCCTTTACTTGCGGGGTGCTTGCGGGGACATTGGCAATCCCTTTAAAACTTTTTTTGCATGTGAATGGCGGCGGCGACCCACTTGGGTTTTATCGAACCACCAGTCCCAGAAAGCATTGCTTCAGGTTTCACACCTGTGCATAATCACTGAGGGTATTTACTGGTGCTTGCAGCTGCCGTCATGTCACATGTGCTGCCACTGAAGAGGGCGTTGGCCCGAAACGCGTCTGGCAGGAAAGGGACTCTGTTCGCAGCTCGCGCCCTTGCACTGGCATTAATTCCTACCTGTAAGTGCATTCCCACCTGGGTGGCAACCTTTTCTTCCATTTGTTAGTGGCCGGCCACGGTCGCGGGTTTGCACATCCGCGGACAAACTGCGGGTCCACGGCTGCCTCATTTGGGCAGCTTTTTGTGGTACAGGAGGTGCCTTTACTTGCGGGGTGCTTGCGGGGACATTGGCAATCCCTTTAAAACTTTTTTTGCATGTGAATGGCGGCGGCGACCCACTTGGGTTTTATCGAACCACCAGTCCCAGAAAGCATTGCTTCAGGTTTCACACCTGTGCATAATCACTGAGGGTATTTACTGGTGCCTGCAGCTGCCGTCATGTCACATGTGCTGCCACTGAAGAGGGCGATGGCCCGAAACGCGTCTGGCAGGAAAGGGACTCTGTTCGCAGCTCGCGCCCTTGCGCTGGCATTAATTCCTACCTGTAAGTGCATTCCCACCTAGTTGGCAACCTTTTCTTCCATTTGTCAGCGGCCGGCCACGGTCGCGGGTTTGCACATCCGCTGACAAACTGCGGGTCCACGGCTGCCTCATTTGGGCAGCTTTTTGTGGTACAGGAGGTGCCTTTACTTGCGGGGTGCTTGCGGGGACATTGGCAATCCCTTTAAAACTTTTTTTGCATGTGAATGGCGGCGGCGACCCACTTGGGTTTTATCGAACCACCAGTCCCAGAAAGCATTGCTTCAGGTTTCACACCTGTGCATAATCACTGAGGGTATTTACTGGTGCCTGCAGCTGCCGGCATGTCACATGTGCTGCCACTGAAGAGGGCGTTGGCCCGAAACGCGTCTGGCAGGAAAGGGACTCTGTTCGCAGCTCGCGCCCTTGCGCTGGCATTAATTCCTACCTGTAAGTGCATTCCCACCTAGGTGGCAACCTTTTCTTCCATTTGTTAGCAGCCGGCCACGGTCGCGGGTTTGCACATCCGCGGACAAACTGCGGGTCCACGGCTGCCTCATTTGGGCAGCTTTTTGTGGTACAGGAGGTGCCTTTACTTGCAGGGTGCTTGCGGGGACATTGGCAATCCCTTTAAAACTTTTTTTGCATGTGAATGGCGGCGGCGACCCACTTGGGTTTTATCGAACCACCAGTCCCAGAAAGCATTGCTTCAGGTTTCACACCTGTGCATAATCACTGAGGGTATTTACTGGTGCTTGTAGCTGCCGTCATGTCACATGTGCTGCCACTGAAGAGGGCGTTGGCCCGAAACGCGTCTGGCAGGAAAGGGACTCTGTTCGCAGCTCGCGCCCTTGCGCTGGCATTAATTCCTACCTGTAAGTGCATTCCCACCTGGGTGGCAACCTTTTCTTCCATTTGTTAGCGGCCGGCCACGGTCGCGGGTTTGCACATCCGCGGACAAACTGCGGGTCCACGGCTGCCTCATTTGGGCAGCTTTTTGTGGTACAGGAGGTGCCTTTACTTGCGGGGTGCTTGCGGGGACATTGGCAATCCCTTTAAAACTTTATTTGCATGTGAATGGCGGCGGCGACCCACTTGGGTTTTATCGAACCACCAGTCCCAGAAAGCATTGCTTCAGGTTTCACACCTGTGCATAATCACTGAGGGTATTTACTGGTGCCTGCAGCTGCCGTCATGTCACATGTGCTGCCACTGAAGAGGGCGTTGGCCCGAAACGCGTCTGGCAGGAAAGGGACTCTGTTCGCAGCTCGCGCCCTTGCGCTGGCATTAATTCCTACCTGTAAGTGCATTCCCACCTAGGTGGCAACCTTTTCTTCCATTTGTTAGCGGCCGGCCACGGTCGCGGGTTTGCACATCCGCGGACAAACTGCGGGTCCACGGCTGCCTCATTTGGGCAGCTTTTTGTGGTACAGGAGGTGCCTTTACTTGCGGGGTGCTTGCGGGGACATTGGCAATCCCTTTAAAACTTTTTTTGCATGTGAATGGCGGTGGCGACCCACTTGGGTTTTATCGAACCACCAGTCCCAGAAAGCATTGCTTCAGGTTTCACACCTGTGCATAATCACTGAGGGTATTTACTGGTGCCTGCAGCTGCCGTCATGTCACATGTGCTGCCACTGAAGAGGGCGTTGGCCCGAAACGCGTCTGGCAGGAAAGGGACTCTGTTCGCAGCTCGCGCCCTTGCGCTGGCATTAATTCCTACCTGTAAGTGCATTCCCACCTAGGTGGCAACCTTTTCTTCCATTTGTTAGCGGCCGGCCACGGTCGCGGGTTTGCACATCCGCGGACAAACTGCGGGTCCACGGCTGCCTCATTTGGGCAGCTTTTTGTGGTACAGGAGGTGCCTTTACTTGCGGGGTGCTTGCGGGGACATTGGCAATCCCTTTAAAACTTTTTTTGCATGTGAATGGCGGCGGCGACCCACTTGGGTTTTATCGAACCACCAGTCCCAGAAAGCATTGCTTCAGGTTTCACACCTGTGCATAATCACTGAGGGTATTTACTGGTGCCTGCAGCTGCCGTCATGTCACATGTGCTGCCACTGAAGAGGGCGTTGGCCCGAAACGCGTCTGGCAGGAAAGGGACTCTGTTCGCAGCTCGCGCCCTTGCGCTGGCATTAATTCCTACCTGTAAGTGCATTCCCACCTAGGTGGCAACCTTTTCTTCCATTTGTTAGCGGCCGGCCACGGTCGCGGGTTTGCACATCCGCGGACAAACTGCGGGTCCACGGCTGCCTCATTTGGGCAGCTTTTTGTGGTACAGGAGGTGCCTTTACTTGCGGGGTGCTTGCGGGGACATTGGCAATCCCTTTAAAACTTTTTTTGCATGTGAATGGCGGCGGCGACCCACTTGGGTTTTATCGAACCACCAGTCCCAGAAAGCATCTCTTCAGGTTTCACACCTGTGCATAATCACTGAGGGTATTTACTGATGCCTGCAGCTGCCGTCATGTCACATGTGCTGCCACTGAAGAGGGCGTTGGCCCGAAACGCGTCTGGCAGGAAAGGGACTCTGTTCGCAGCTCGCGCCCTTGCGCTGGCATTAATTCCTACCTGTAAGTGCATTCCCACCTAGGTGGCAACCTTTTCTTCCATTTGTTAGCGGCCGGCCACGGTCGCGGGTTTGCACATCAGTGGACAAACTGCGGGTCCACGGCTGCCTCATTTGGGCAGCTTTTTGTGGTACAGGAGGTGCCTTTACTTGCGGGGTGCTTGCGGGGACATTGGCAATCCCTTTAAAACTTTTTTTGCATGTGAATGGCGGCGGCGACCCACTTGGGTTTTATCGAACCACCAGTCCCAGAAAGCATTGCTTCAGGTTTCACACCTGTGCATAATCACTGAGGGTATTTACTGGTGCCTGCAGCTGCCGTCATGTCACATGTGCTGCCACTGAAGAGGGCGTTGGCCCGAAACGCGTCTGGCAGGAAAGGGACTCTGTTCGCAGCTCGCGCCCTTGCGCTGGCATTAATTCCTACCTGTAAGTGCATTCCCACCTAGGTGGCAACCTTTTCTTCCATTTGTTAGCGGCCGGCCACGGTCGCGGGTTTGCACATCCGCGGACAAACTGCGGGTCCACGGCTGCCTCATTTGGGCAGCTTTTTGTGGTACAGGAGGTGCCTTTACTTGCGGGGTGCTTGCGGGGACATTGGCAATCCCTTTAAAACTTTTTTTGCATGTGAATGGCGGCGGCGACCCACTTGGGTTTTATTGAACCACCAGTCCCAGAAAGCATTGCTTCAGGTTTCACACCTGTGCATAATCACTGAGGGTATTTACTGGTGCCTGCAGCTGCTGTCATGTCACATGTGCTGCCACTGAAGAGGGCGTTGGCCCGAAACGCGTCTGGCAGGAAAGGGACTCTGTTCGCAGCTCGCGCCCTTGCGCTGGCATTAATTCCTACCTGTAAGTGCATTCCCACCTAGGTGGCAACCTTTTCTTCCATTTGTTAGCAGCCGGCCACGGTCGCGGGTTTGCACATCCGCGGACAAACTGCGGGTCCACGGCTGCCTCATTTGGGCAGCTTTTTGTGGTACAGGAGGTGCCTTTACTTGCGGGGTGCTTGCGGGGACATTGGCAATCCCTTTAAAACTTTTTTTGCATGTGAATGGCGGCGGCGACCCACTTGGGTTTTATCGAACCACCAGTCCCAGAAAGCATTGCTTCAGGTTTCACACCTGTGCATAATCACTGAGGGTATTTACTGGTGCTTGCAGCTGCCGTCATGTCACATGTGCTGCCACTGAAGAGGGCGTTGGCCCGAAACGCGTCTGGCAGGAAAGGGACTCTGTTCGCAGCTCGCGCCCTTGCACTGGCATTAATTCCTACCTGTAAGTGCATTCCCACCTGGGTGGCAACCTTTTCTTCCATTTGTTAGTGGCCGGCCACGGTCGCGGGTTTGCACATCCGCGGACAAACTGCGGGTCCACGGCTGCCTCATTTGGGCAGCTTTTTGTGGTACAGGAGGTGCCTTTACTTGCGGGGTGCTTGCGGGGACATTGGCAATCCCTTTAAAACTTTTTTTGCATGTGAATGGCGGCGGCGACCCACTTGGGTTTTATCGAACCACCAGTCCCAGAAAGCATTGCTTCAGGTTTCACACCTGTGCATAATCACTGAGGGTATTTACTGGTGCCTGCAGCTGCCGTCATGTCACATGTGCTGCCACTGAAGAGGGCGATGGCCCGAAACGCGTCTGGCAGGAAAGGGACTCTGTTCGCAGCTCGCGCCCTTGCGCTGGCATTAATTCCTACCTGTAAGTGCATTCCCACCTAGTTGGCAACCTTTTCTTCCATTTGTCAGCGGCCGGCCACGGTCGCGGGTTTGCACATCCGCGGACAAACTGCGGGTCCACGGCTGCCTCATTTGGGCAGCTTTTTGTGGTACAGGAGGTGCCTTTACTTGCGGGGTGCTTGCGGGGACATTGGCAATCCCTTTAAAACTTTTTTTGCATGTGAATGGCGGCGGCGACCCACTTGGGTTTTATCGAACCACCAGTCCCAGAAAGCATTGCTTCAGGTTTCACACCTGTGCATAATCACTGAGGGTATTTACTGGTGCCTGCAGCTGCCGGCATGTCACATGTGCTGCCACTGAAGAGGGCGTTGGCCCGAAACGCGTCTGGCAGGAAAGGGACTCTGTTCGCAGCTCGCGCCCTTGCGCTGGCATTAATTCCTACCTGTAAGTGCATTCCCACCTAGGTGGCAACCTTTTCTTCCATTTGTTAGCGGCCGGCCACGGTCGCGGGTTTGCACATCCGCGGACAAACTGCGGGTCCACGGCTGCCTCATTTGGGCAGCTTTTTGTGGTACAGGAGGTGCCTTTACTTGCAGGGTGCTTGCGGGGACATTGGCAATCCCTTTAAAACTTTTTTTGCATGTGAATGGCGGCGGCGACCCACTTGGGTTTTATCGAACCACCAGTCCCAGAAAGCATTGCTTCAGGTTTCACACCTGTGCATAATCACTGAGGGTATTTACTGGTGCTTGTAGCTGCCGTCATGTCACATGTGCTGCCACTGAAGAGGGCGTTGGCCCGAAACGCGTCTGGCAGGAAAGGGACTCTGTTCGCAGCTCGCGCCCTTGCGCTGGCATTAATTCCTACCTGTAAGTGCATTCCCACCTGGGTGGCAACCTTTTCTTCCATTTGTTAGCGGCCGGCCACGGTCGCGGGTTTGCACATCCGCGGACAAACTGCGGGTCCACGGCTGCCTCATTTGGGCAGCTTTTTGTGGTACAGGAGGTGCCTTTACTTGCGGGGTGCTTGCGGGGACATTGGCAATCCCTTTAAAACTTTATTTGCATGTGAATGGCGGCGGCGACCCACTTGGGTTTTATCGAACCACCAGTCCCAGAAAGCATTGCTTCAGGTTTCACACCTGTGCATAATCACTGAGGGTATTTACTGGTGCCTGCAGCTGCCGTCATGTCACATGTGCTGCCACTGAAGAGGGCGTTGGCCCGAAACGCGTCTGGCAGGAAAGGGACTCTGTTCGCAGCTCGCGCCCTTGCGCTGGCATTAATTCCTACCTGTAAGTGCATTCCCACCTAGGTGGCAACCTTTTCTTCCATTTGTTAGCGGCCGGCCACGGTCGCGGGTTTGCACATCCGCGGACAAACTGCGGGTCCACGGCTGCCTCATTTGGGCAGCTTTTTGTGGTACAGGAGGTGCCTTTACTTGCGGGGTGCTTGCGGGGACATTGGCAATCCCTTTAAAACTTTTTTTGCATGTGAATGGCGGTGGCGACCCACTTGGGTTTTATCGAACCACCAGTCCCAGAAAGCATTGCTTCAGGTTTCACACCTGTGCATAATCACTGAGGGTATTTACTGGTGCCTGCAGCTGCCGTCATGTCACATGTGCTGCCACTGAAGAGGGCGTTGGCCCGAAACGCGTCTGGCAGGAAAGGGACTCTGTTCGCAGCTCGCGCCCTTGCGCTGGCATTAATTCCTACCTGTAAGTGCATTCCCACCTAGGTGGCAACCTTTTCTTCCATTTGTTAGCGGCCGGCCACGGTCGCGGGTTTGCACATCCGCGGACAAACTGCGGGTCCACGGCTGCCTCATTTGGGCAGCTTTTTGTGGTACAGGAGGTGCCTTTACTTGCGGGGTGCTTGCGGGGACATTGGCAATCCCTTTAAAACTTTTTTTGCATGTGAATGGCGGCGGCGACCCACTTGGGTTTTATCGAACCACCAGTCCCAGAAAGCATTGCTTCAGGTTTCACACCTGTGCATAATCACTGAGGGTATTTACTGGTGCCTGCAGCTGCCGTCATGTCACATGTGCTGCCACTGAAGAGGGCGTTGGCCCGAAACGCGTCTGGCAGGAAAGGGACTCTGTTCGCAGCTCGCGCCCTTGCGCTGGCATTAATTCCTACCTGTAAGTGCATTCCCACCTAGGTGGCAACCTTTTCTTCCATTTGTTAGCGGCCGGCCACGGTCGCGGGTTTGCACATCCGCGGACAAACTGCGGGTCCACGGCTGCCTCATTTGGGCAGCTTTTAGTGGTACAGGAGGTGCCTTTACTTGCGGGGTGCTTGCGGGGACATTGGTAATCCCTTTAAAACTTTTTTTGCATGTGAATGGCGGCGGCGACCCACTTGGGTTTTATCGAACCACCAGTCCCAGAAAGCATTGCTTCAGGTTTCACACCTGTGCATAATCACTGAGGGTATTTACTGGTGCCTGCAGCTGCCGTCATGTCACATGTGCTGCCACTGAAGAGGGCGTTGGCCCGAAACGCGTCTGGCAGGAAAGGGACTCTGTTCGCAGCTCGCGCACTTGCGCTGGCATTAATTCCTACCTGTAAGTGCATTCCCACCTAGGTGGCAACCTTTTCTTCCATTTGTTAGCGTCCGGCCACGGTCGCGGGTTTGCACATCCGCGGACAAACTGCGGGTCCACGGCTGCCTCATTTGGGCAGCTTTTTGTGGTACAGGAGGTGCCTTTACTTGCGGGGTGCTTGCGGGGACATTGGCAATCCCTTTAAAACTTTTTTTGCATGTGAATGGCGGCGGCGACCCACTTGGGTTTTATCGAACCACCAGTCCCAGAAAGCATCTCTTCAGGTTTCACACCTGTGCATAATCACTGAGGGTATTTACTGATGCCTGCAGCTGCCGTCATGTCACATGTGCTGCCACTGAAGAGGGCGTTGGCCCGAAACGCGTCTGGCAGGAAAGGGACTCTGTTCGCAGCTCGCGCCCTTGCGCTGGCAATAATTCCTACCTGTAAGTGCATTCCCACCTAGGTGGCAACCTTTTCTTCCATTTGTTAGCGGCCGGCCACGGTCGCGGGTTTGCACATCAGTGGACAAACTGCGGGTCCACGGCTGCCTCATTTGGGCAGCTTTTTGTGGTACAGGAGGTGCCTTTACTTGCGGGGTGCTTGCGGGGACATTGGCAATCCCTTTAAAACTTTTTTTGCATGTGAATGGCGGCGGCGACCCACTTGGGTTTTATCGAACCACCAGTCCCAGAAAGCATTGCTTCAGGTTTCACACCTGTGCATAATCACTGAGGGTATTTACTGGTGCCTGCAGCTGCCGTCATGTCACATGTGCTGCCACTGAAGAGGGCGTTGGCCCGAAACGCGTCTGGCAGGAAAGGGACTCTGTTCGCAGCTCGCGCCCTTGCGCTGGCATTAATTCCTACCTGTAAGTGCATTCCCACCTAGGTGGCAACCTTTTCTTCCATTTGTTAGCGGCCGGCCACGGTCGCGGGTTTGCACATCCGCGGACAAACTGCGGGTCCACGGCTGCCTCATTTGGGCAGCTTTTTGTGGTACAGGAGGTGCCTTTACTTGCGGGGTGCTTGCGGGGACATTGGCAATCCCTTTAAAACTTTTTTTGCATGTGAATGGCGGCGGCGACCCACTTGGGTTTTATCGAACCACCAGTCCCAGAAAGCATTGCTTCAGGTTTCACACCTGTGCATAATCACTGAGGGTATTTACTGGTGCCTGCAGCTGCTGTCATGTCACATGTGCTGCCACTGAAGAGGGCGTTGGCCCGAAAAGCGTCTGGCAGGAAAGGGACTCTGTTCGCAGCTCGCGCCCTTGCGCTGGCATTAATTCCTACCTGTAAGTGCATTCCCACCTAGGTGGCAACCTTTTCTTCCATTTGTTAGCGGCCGGCCACGGTCGCGGGTTTGCACATCCGCGGACAAACTGCAGGTCCACGGCTGCCTCATTTGGGCAGCTTTTTGTGGTACAGGAGGTGCCTTTACTTGCGGGGTGCTTGCGGGGACATTGGCAATCCCTTTAAAACTTTTTTTGCATGTGAATGGCGGCGGCGACCCACTTGGGTTTTATCGAACCACCAGTCCCAGAAAGCATTGCTTCAGGTTTCACACCTGTGCATAATCACTGAGGGTATTTATTGGTGCTTGCAGCTGCCGTCATGTCACATGTGCTGCCACTGAAGAGGGCGTTGGCCCGAAACGCGTCTGGCAGGAAAGGGACTCTGTTCGCAGCTCGCGCCCTTGCACTGGCATTAATTTTTACCTGTAAGTGCATTCCCACCTGGGTGGCAACCTTTTCTTCCATTTGTTAGCGGCCGGCCACGGTCGCGGGTTTGCACATCCGCGGACAAACTGCGGGTCCACGGCTGCCTCATTTGGGCAGCTTTTTGTGGTACAGGAGGTGCCTTTACTTGCGGGGTGCTTGCGGGGACATTGGCAATCCCTTTAAAACTTTGTTTGCATGTGAATGGCGGCGGCGACCCACTTGGGTTTTATCGAACCACCAGTCCCAGAAAGCATTGCTTCAGGCTTCACACCTGTGCATAATCACTGAGGGTATTTACTGGTGCCTGCAGCTGCCGTCATGTCACATGTGCTGCCACTGAAGAGGGCGATGGCCCGAAACGCGTCTGGCAGGAAAGGGACTCTGTTCGCAGCTCGCGCCCTTGCGCTGGCATTAATTCCTACCTGTAAGTGCATTCCCACCTAGTTGGCAACCTTTTCTTCCATTTGTCAGCGGCCGGCCACGGTCGCGGGTTTGCACATCCGCGGACAAACTGCGGGTCCACGGCTGCCTCATTTGGGCAGCTTTTTGTGGTACAGGAGGTGCCTTTACTTGCGGGGTGCTTGCGGGGACATTGGCAATCCCTTTAAAACTTTTTTTGCATGTGAATGGCGGCGGCGACCCACTTGGGTTTTATCGAACCACCAGTCCCAGAAAGCATTGCTTCAGGTTTCACACCTGTGCATAATCACTGAGGGTATTTACTGGTGCCTGCAGCTGCCGTCATGTCACATGTGCTGCCACTGAAGAGGGCGTTGGCCCGAAACGCGTCTGGCAGGAAAGGGACTCTGTTCGCAGCTCGCGCCCCTGCGCTGGCATTAATTCCTGCCTGTAAGTGCATTCCCACCTAGGTGGCAACCTTTTCTTCCATTTGTTAGTGGCCGGCCACGGTCGCGGGTTTGCACATCCGCGGACAAACTGCGGGTCCACGGCTGCCTCATTTGGGCAGCTTTTTGTGGTACAGGAGGTGCCTTTACTTGCGGGGTGCTTGCGGGGACATTGGCAATCCCTTTAAAACTTTTTTTGCATGTGAATGGCGGCGGCGACCCACTTGGGTTTTATCGAACCACCAGTCCCAGAAAGCATTGCTTCAGGTTTCACACCTGTGCATAATCACTGAGGGTATTTACTGGTGCCTGCAGCTGCCGTCATGTCACATGTGCTGCCACTGAAGAGGGCGTTGGCCCGAAACGCGTCTGGCAGGAAAGGGACTCTGTTCGCAGCTCGCGCCCTTGCGCTGGCATTAATTCCTACCTGTAAGTGCATTCCCACCTAGGTGGCAACCTTTTCTTCCATTTGTTAGCGGCCGGCCACGGTCGCGGGTTTGCACATCCGCGGACAAACTGCGGGTCCACGGCTGCCTCATTTGGGCAGCTTTTTGTGGTACAGGAGGTGCCTTTACTTGCGGGGTGCTTGCGGGGACATTGGCAATCCCTTTAAAACTTTTTTTGCATGTGAATGGCGGCGGCGACCCACTTGGGTTTTATCAAACCACCAGTCCCAGAAAGCATTGCTTCAGGTTTCACACCTGTGCATAATCACTGAGGGTATTTACTGGTGCCTGCAGCTGCCGTCATGTCACATGTGCTGCCACTGAAGAGGGCGTTGGCCCGAAACGCGTCTGGCAGGAAAGGGACTCTGTTCGCAGCTCGCGCCCTTGCGCTGGCATTAATTCCTACCTGTAAGTGCATTCCCACCTAGGTGGCAACCTTTTCTTCCATTTGTTAGCGGCCGGCCACGGTCGCGGGTTTGCACATCCGCGGACAAACTGCGGGTCCACGGCTGCCTCATTTGGGCAGCTTTTTGTGGTACAGGAGGTGCCTTTACTTGCGGGGTGCTTGCGGGGACATTGGCAATCCCTTTAAAACTTTTTTTGCATGTGAATGGCAGCGGCAACCCACTTGGGTTTTATCGAACCACCAGTCCCAGAAAGCATTGCTTCAGGTTTCACACCTGTGCATAATAACTGAGGGTATTTACTGGTGCTTGTAGCTGCCGTCATGTCACATGTGCTGCCACTGAAGAGGGCGTTGGCCCGAAACGCGTCTGGCAGGAAAGGGACTCTGTTCGCAGCTCGCGCCATTGCGCTGGCATTAATTCCTACCTGTAAGTGCATTCCCACCTGGGTGGCAACCTTTTCTTCCATTTGTTAGCGGCCGGCCACGGTCGCGGGTTTGCATATCCGCGGACAAACTGCGGGTCCACGGCTGCCTCATTTGGGCAGCTTTTTGTGGTACAGGAGGTGCCTTTACTTGCGGGGTGCTTGCGGGGACATTGGCAATCCCTTTAAAACTTTATTTGCATGTGAATGGCGGCGGCGTCCCACTTGGGTTTTATCGAACCACCAGTCCCAGAAAGCATTGCTTCAGGTTTCACACCTGTGCATAATCACTGAGGGTATTTACTGGTGCCTGCAGCTGCCGTCATGTCACATGTGCTGCCACTGAAGAGGGCGTTGGCCCGAAACGCGTCTGGCAGGAAAGGGACTCTGTTCGCAGCTCGCGCCCTTGCGCTGGCATTAATTCCTACCTGTAAGTGCATTCCCACCTAGGTGGCAACCTTTTCTTCCATTTGTTAGCGGCCGGCCACGGTCGCGGGTTTGCACATCCGCGGACAAACTGCGGGTCCACGGCTGCCTCATTTGGGCAGCTTTTTGTGGTACAGGAGGTGCCTTTACTTGCGGGGTGCTTGCGGGGACATTGGCAATCCCTTTAAAACTTTTTTTGCATGTGAATGGCGGTGGCGACCCACTTGGGTTTTATCGAACCACCAGTCCCAGAAAGCATTGCTTCAGGTTTCACACCTGTGCATAATCACTGAGGGTATTTACTGGTGCCTGCAGCTGCCGTCATGTCACATGTGCTGCCACTGAAGAGGGCGTTGGCCCGAAACGCGTCTGGCAGGAAAGGGACTCTGTTCGCAGCTCGCGCCCTTGCGCTGGCATTAATTCCTACCTGTAAGTGCATTCCCACCTAGGTGGCAACCTTTTCTTCCATTTGTTAGCGGCCGGCCACGGTCGCGGGTTTGCACATCCGCGGACAAACTGCGGGTCCACGGCTGCCTCATTTGGGCAGCTTTTTGTGGTACAGGAGGTGCCTTTACTTGCGGGGTGCTTGCGGGGACATTGGCAATCCCTTTAAAACTTTTTTTGCATGTGAATGGCGGCGGCGACCCACTTGGGTTTTATCGAACCACCAGTCCCAGAAAGCATTGCTTCAGGTTTCACACCTGTGCATAATCACTGAGGGTATTTACTGGTGCCTGCAGCTGCCATCATGTCACATGTGCTGCCACTGAAGAGGGCGTTGGCCCGAAACGCGTCTGGCAGGAAAGGGACTCTGTTCGCAGCTCGCGCCCTTGCGCTGGCATTAATTCCTACCTGTAAGTGCATTCCCACCTAGGTGGCAACCTTTTCTTCCATTTGTTAGCGGCCGGCTACGGACGCGGGTTTGCACATCCGCGGACAAACTGCGGGTCCACGGCTGCCTCATTTGGGCAGCTTTTAGTGGTACAGGAGGTGCCTTTACTTGCGGGGTGCTTGCGGGGACATTGGCAATCCCTTTAAAACTTTTTTTGCATGTGAATGGCGGCGGCGACCCACTTGGGTTTTATCGAACCACCAGTCCCAGAAAGCATTGCTTCAGGTTTCACACCTGTGCATAATCACTGAGGGTATTTACTGGTGCCTGCAGCTGCCGTCATGTCACATGTGCTGCCACTGAAGAGGGCGTTGGCCCGAAACGCGTCTGGCAGGAAAGGGACTCTGTTCGCAGCTCGCGCCCTTGCGCTGGCATTAATTCCTACCTGTAAGTGCATTCCCACCTAGGTGGCAACCTTTTCTTCCATTTGTTAGCGGCCGGCCACGGTCGCGGGTTTGCACATCCGCGGACAAACTGCGGGTCCACGGCTGCCTCATTTGGGCAGCTTTTTGTGGTACAGGAGGTGCCTTTACTTGCGGGGTGCTTGCGGGGACATTGGCAATCCCTTGAAAACTTTTTTTGCATGTGAATGGCGGCGGCGACCCACTTGGGTTTTATCGAACCACCAGTCCCAGAAAGCATTGCTTCAGGTTTCACACCTGTGCATAATCACTGAGGGTATTTACTGGTGCCTGCAGCTGCCGTCATGTCACATGTGCTGCCACTGAAGAGGGCGTTGGCCCGAAACACGTCTGGCAGGAAAGGGACTCTGTTCGCAGCTCGCGCCCTTGCGCTGGCATTAATTCCTACCTGTAAGTGCATTCCCACCTAGGTGGCAACCTTTTCTTCCATTTGTTAGCGCCGGCCACGGTCGCGGGTTTGCACATCCGCGGACAAACTGCGGGTCCACAGCTGCCTCATTTGGGCAGCTTTTTGTGGTACAGGAGGTGCCTTTACTTGCAGGTGCTTGCGGGGACATTGGCAATCCCTTTAAAACTTTTTTTGCATGTGAATGGCGGCGGCGACCCACTTGGGTTTTATCGAACCACCAGTCCCAGAAAGCATTGCTTCAGGTTTCACACCTGTGCATAATCACTGAGGGTATTTACTGGTGCCTGCAGCTGCTGTCATGTCACATGTGCTGCCACTGAAGAGGGCGTTGGCCCGAAACGCGTCTGGCAGGAAAGGGACTCTGTTCGCAGCTCACGCCCTTGCGCTGGCATTAATTCCTACCTGTAAGTGCATTCCCACCTAGGTGGCAACCTTTTCTTCCATTTGTTAGCGGCCGGCCACGGTCGCGGGTTTGCACATCTGCGGACAAACTGCGGGTCCACGGCTGCCTCATTTGGGCAGCTTTTTGTGGTACAGGAGGTGCCTTTACTTGCGGGGTGCTTGCGGGGACATTGGCAATCCCTTTAAAACTTTTTTTGCATGTGAATGGCGGCGGCGACCCACTTGGGTTTTATCGAACCACCAGTCCCAGAAAGCATTGCTTCAGGTTTCACACCTGTGCATAATCACTGAGGGTATTTACTGGTGCCTGCAGCTGCCGTCATGTCACATGTGCTGCCACTGAAGAGGGCGTTGGCCCGAAACGCGTCTGGCAGGAAAGGGACTCTGTTCGCAGCTCGCGCCCTTGCGCTGGCATTAATTCCTACCTGTAAGTGCATTCCCACCTAGGTGGCAACCTTTTCTTCCATTTGTTAGCGGCCGGCCACGGTCGCGGGTTTGCACATCCGCGGACAAACTGCGGGTCCACGGCTGCCTCATTTGGGCAGCTTTTTGTGGTACAGGAGGTGCCTTTACTTGCGGGGTGCTTGCGGGGACATTGGCAATCCCTTTAAAACTTTTTTTGCATGTGAATGGCGGTGGCAACCCACTTGGGTTTTATCGAACCACCAGTCCCAGAAAGCATTGCTTCAGGTTTCACACCTGTGCATAATCACTGAGGGTATTTACTGGTGCCTGCAGCTGCCGTCATGTCACATGTGCTGCCACTGAAGAGGGCGTTTGCCCGAAACGCGTCTGGCAGGAAAGGGACTCTGTTCGCAGCTCGCGCCCTTGCGCTGGCATTAATTCCTACCTGTAAGTGCATTCCCACCTAGGTGGCAACCTTTTCTTCCATATATATATATATATATATATATATTCTCTCCACAAGTTGCCACAAGTAGAGCCACCACACAAGGAAGGGTTTCCGCTCACGACGCCACAGGCAGTAGGCTGTACACCCTGCCCAAGTCCTCTGCAGCAGCCATACGCGTTTCGAGCTTTGAAGCTCTTGATCACTGGCAAAGGAGCAGGAACAGAGCCGGTGCGTTTGGAACATAATTTATTCAAATCAAGAGTCCCGCCCATGTGGGCGTCACTGCAAGCATGCTGGTTATCGTAGTTTTATTCTGCCTGCTGACTCCGTAGTTCGTCCAAGCAAGTTCCTCGCTCATTCCACCACACTCAATGTTATCCCGTCAGGGCAAAGGTACTTGCAACAAGGCTCCAGCTTCCCAAAAATAACCCGTGGCTCAGGCCCCCTCCTTTCCACTGGTGTTCGTGGTAACCAACACCTAGGATCCGCAACAGCGGCGGGGCAGCTCCGCGACCTAGCAAGCCGCTCAGTATTCTCTCCACAAGTTGCCACAAGTAGAGCCACCACACAAGGAAGGGTTTCCGCTCACGACGCCACAGGCAGTAGGCTGTACACCCTGCCCAAGTCCTCTGCAGCAGCCATACGCGTTTCGAGCTTTGAAGCTCTTGATCACTGGCAAATGAGCTGGAACAGAGCCGGTGCGTTTGGAACATAATTTATTCAAATCAAGAGTCCCGCCCATGTGGGCCTCACTGCAAGCATGCTGGTTATCGTAGTTTTATTCTGCCTGCTGACTCCGTAGTTCGTCCAAGCAAGTGCCTCGCTCATTCCACCACACTCAATGTTATCCCGTTAGGGCAAAGGTACTTGCAACAAGGCTCCAGCTTCCCAAAAATAACCCGTGGCTCAGGCCCCCTCCTTTCCACTGGTGTTCGTGGTAACCAACACCTAGGATCCGCAACAGCGGCGGGGCAGCTCCGCGACCTAGCAAGCCGCTCAGTATTCTCTCCACAAGTTGCCACAAGTAGAGCCACCACACAAGGAAGGGTTTCCGCTCACGACGCCACAGGCAGTAGGCTGTACACCCTGCCCAAGTCCTCTGCAGCAACCATACGCGTTTCGAGCTTTGAAGCTCTTGATCACTGGCAAATGAGCTGGAACAGAGCCGGTGCGTTTGGAACATAATTTATTCAAATCAAGAGTCCCGCCCATGTGGGCGTCACTGCAAGCATGCTGGTTATCGTAGTTTTATTCTGCCTGCTGACTCCGTAGTTCGTCCAAGCAAGTGCCTCGCTCATTCCACCACACTCAATGTTATCCCGTTAGGGCAAAGGTACTTGCAACAAGGCTCCAGCTTCCCAAAAATAACCCGTGGCTCAGGCCCCCTCCTTTCCACTGGTGTTCGTGGTAACCAACACCTAGGATCCGCAACAGCGGCGGGGCAGCTCCGCGACCTAGCAAGCCGCTCAGTATTCTCTCCACAAGTTGCCACAAGTAGAGCCACCACACAAGGAAGGGTTTCTGCTCACGACGCCACAGGCAGTAGGCTGTACACCCTGCCCAAGTCCTCTGCAGCAGCCATACGCGTTTCGAGCTTTGAAGCTCTTGATCACTGGCAAATGAGCTGGAACAGAGCCGGTGCGTTTGGAACATAATTTATTCAAATCAAGAGTCCCGCCCATGTGGGCGTCACTGCAAGCATGCTGGTTATCGTAGTTTTATTCTGCCTGCTGACTCCGTAGTTCGTCCAAGCAAGTGCCTCGCTCATTCCACCACACTCAATGTTATCCCGTTAGGGCAAAGGTACTTGCAACAAGGCTACAGCTTCCCAAAAATAACCCGTGGCTCAGGCCCCCTCCTTTCCACTGGTGTTCGTGGTAACCAACACCTAGGATCCACAACAGCGGCGGGGCAGCTCCGCGACCTAGCAAGCCGCTCAGTATTCTCTCCACAAGTTGCCACAAGTAGAGCCACCACACAAGGAAGGGTTTCCGCTCACGACACCACAGGCAGTAGGCTGTACACCCTGCCCAAGTCCTCTGCAGCAGCCATACGCGTTTCGAGCTTTGAAGCTCTTGATCACTGGCAAATGAGCTGGAACAGAGCCGGTGCGTTTGGAACATAATTTATTCAAATCAAGAGTCCCGCCCATGTGGGCGTCACTGCAAGCATGCTGGTTATCGTAGTTTTATTCTGCCTGCTGACTCCGTAGTTCGTCCAAGCAAGTGCCTCGCTCATTCCACCACACTCAATGTTATCCCGTTAGGGCAAAGGTACTTGCAACAAGGCTCCAGCTTCCCAAAAACAACCCGTGGCTCATTTGAATAAATTATGTTCCAAACGCACCGGCTCTGTTCCAGCTCATTTGCCAGTGATCAAGAGCTTCAAAGCTCGAAACGCACATGGCTGCTGCAGAGGACTTGGGCAGGGTGTACAGCCTACTGCCTGTGGCGTCGTGAGCGGAAACCCTTCCTTGTGTGGTGGCTCTACTTGTGGCAACTTGTGGAGAGAATACTGATCGGCTTGCTAGGTCGCGGAGCTGCCCCGCCGCTGTTGCGGATCCTAGGTGTTGGTTACCACGAACACCAGTGGAAAGGAGGGGGCCTGAGCCACGGGTTATTTTTGGGAAGCTGGACCCTTGTTGCAAGTACCTTTGCCCTAACGGGATAACATTGAGTGTGGTGGAATGAGCGAGGCACTTGCTTGGACGAACTACGGAGTCAGCAGTCAGAATAAAACTACGATAACCAGCATGCTTGCAGTGACGCCCACATGGGCGGGACTCTTGATTTGAATAAATTATGTTCCAAACGCACCGGCTCTGTTCCAGCTCATTTGCCAGTGATCAAGAGCTTCAAAGCTCGAAACGCGTATGGCTGCTGCAGAGGACTTGGGCAGGGTGTACAGCCTACTGCCTGTGGCGTCGTGAGCGGAAACCCTTCCTTGTGTGGTGGCTCTACTTGTGGCAACTTGTGGAGAGAATACTGAGCGGCTTACTAGGTCGCGGAGCTGCCCCGCTGCTGTTGCGGATCCTAAGTGTTGGTTACCACGAACACCAGTGGAAAGGAGGGGGCCTGAGCCACGGGTTATTTTTTGGAAGCTGGAGCCTTGTTGCAAGTACCTTTGCCCTAACGGGATAACATTGAGTGTGGTGGAATGAGCGAGGCACTTGCTTGGACGAACTACGGAGTCAGCAGGCAGAATAAAACTACAATAACCAGCATGCTTGCAGTGACGCCCACATGGGCGGGACTCTTGATTTGAATAAATTATGTTCCAAACGCACGGCTCTGTTCCAGCTCATTTGCCAGTGATCAAGAGCTTCAAAGCTCGAAACGCGTATGGCTGCTGCAGAGGACTTGGGCAGGGTGTACAGCTTACTGCCTGTGGCGTCGTGAGCGGAAACCCTTCCTTGTGTGGTGGCTCTACTTGTGGCAACTTGTGGAGAGAATACTGAGCGGCTTGCTAGGTCGCGGAGCTGCCCCGCCGCTGTTGCGGATCCTAGGTGTTGGTTACCACGAACACCAGTGGAAAGGAGGGGGCCTGAGCCACGGGTTATTTTTGGGAAGCTGGAGCCTTGTTGCAAGTACCTTTGCCCTAACGGGATAACATTGAGTGTGGTGGAATGAGCGAGGCACTTGCTTGGACGAACTACGGAGTCAGCAGGCAGAATAAAACTACGATAACCAGCATGCTTGCAGTGACGCCCACATGGGCGGGACTCTTGATTTGAATAAATTATGTTCCAAACGCACCGGCTCTGTTCCAGCTCATTTGCCAGTGATCAAGAGCTTCAAAGCTCGAAACGCGTATGGCTGCTGCAGAGGACTTGGGCAGGGTGTACAGCCTACTGCCTGTGGCGTCGTGAGCGGAAACCCTTCCTTGTGTGGTGGCTCTACTTGTGGCAACTTGTGGAGAGAATACTGAGCGGCTTGCTAGGTCGCGGAGCTGCCCCGCCGCTGTTGCGGATCCTAGGTGTTGGTTACCACGAACACCAGTGGAAAGGAGGGGGCCTGAGCCACGGGTTATTTTTGGGAAGCTGGAGCCTTGTTGCAAGTACCTTTGCCCTAACGGGATAACATTGAGTGTGGTGGAATGAGCGAGGCACTTGCTTGGACGAACTACGGAGTCAGCAGGCAGAATAAAACTACGATAACCAGCATGCTTGCAGTGACGCCCACATGGGCGGGACTCTTGATTTGAATAAATTATGTTCCAAACGCACCGGCTCTGTTCCAGCTCATTTGCCAGTGATCAAGAGCTTCAAAGCTCGAAACGCGTATGGCTGCTGCAGAGGACTTGGGCAGGGTGTACAGCCTACTGCCTGTGGCGTCGTGAGCGGAAACCCTTCCTTGTGTGGTGGCTCTACTTGTGGCAACTTGTGGAGAGAATATATATATATATATATATATTTCAAAGCAAACGTCCCTTTCTGGAGGAGGAGCGGCCGGCCAGCTGGTGCAGGTGACGAGTCAAGGACTAGACTCGTAAATAATTTCCGAGCAATTTCAAAAAGACACTGCACTCTTCTCGGATGTTTTCAAGCTTATTTAATCCATCTCAAGTAAAACTTCCTCACCTACGATTTTCGAACAAAAGACTGTTCTTGATCACCGTAGTAACAAGTCCGTTTTTACTTTTCAGTATTTATACCCTACTACCCAGTTGGCAATTAGGATGCATTATGGGAGGGGTAGTTTTTCTAGGTTGAATTACAACCTGTGTCAGTTTCCTATTCCAAATTTATAAGCCACATGTTTATGACATTTTATGGGTTAGTTGTTATTACTGGACTTAGTGCCTCTTGGATTAGAAGAATTAAATTCTTCTAATTTACATGATGTAAGTTTTGTATGTATACCTACTTACATCGCTGTAATGGCTGACCTTTTCTGGCTCTTTTAAGAGGGAGAATGATGGAGAGTGACTCCAGTCTATCACCCTTATAGCATGTCTTTTATATAGTAGAGCATTTTCGTGTCCCTTTCTTTAGAGTAGGGCTTATGAATTCAAGCTAGGGGATAGATATATAAGTATTAATCATGATTTGCCCTTTTGCTAACGTGTTAGGATATTTTCCATGGAGTTATGCGTATTGTGGGCCCTGTAGGCCTTAAACGAGACAGACTCCATCTTGCCCTCTGCCTGTTAGCTCGAGAGGCCTTCTAGGTCAAGTGTAATGTTTTAGTTTCAAGCTGTTGTTCGTTTGGAGAGAACCGGCTCAGGTTGGCCCTTATCGAAGGAATGTATTTTTCTCCACTCCGAAGACACAACTTCAGGCCGGCCGGCTGGGAACGTGTCCTTGGTACGGGGAGGTACAAGAATTTGGTGGGCGGCAGGTTACTGGCCGTAGCTTTCCATGAAGGAACAGGCTTTGATATTAGCGAAGGTGTTAGTTAGTCGACAGTCAGTTCGTAGGCGGCATCTAGCCGTTAGCATCTCTGCCATTAATTATTTCATGGCGGACAGTCGCCATCTTTGAAGTCCGAGAAAGATTTAAGACCGAGACTCTCTGAGAAAGACGGAAGGAGAATTAGCGCGGAGCGCACTGAAACAGAGAGAGAGAGAGATACGGTAGCTAATAACCAGCAAGGTTCCAGTGGCCTGGAGGGAAGCAGACGAGATTGAGCCTAGCGGTGCAGACGTGTACTTGTGACGGCTGGGGTGTGACTGCGAGACGAGCCAGGACACAGAGACGAGAAGGGAACCTAGATGACTGCCGAGTCCCGACTTCACATTAATAAGGTGACATCCGCCCTTTCCATAATAAGCGCGCATTCTAATCCTTGCCTTTTCTTTGCATAATCTGTGTTGCATAGTACTGTGTTATATGTTTATTGACAATAAATACCCTAGTTTTTAGTGAACTAATATGTGCCGTGTATTCTTGTTCAATCTTGGTAAACGTGGTTCCTAGGTGGTTGTTGTTTATATGAATGGATGAGTAACCCCAATCAGGTAAGTGGTGATCACATAAATAGGGAGCGAAGTGGACCTTTGATGCCAAGGATAAGAGGCACATTATACTATTTGGAAACCGTACTAAATTCTATTATTATAGTTTTATCCCAAGTAGACAAAGGAGAAATTGTTCCGATAGGTGCTCATAGGAATGTGGTCGTCGTTGATATACGGCGTTAGTGAGAGCGCTGGGGTGGATTACCAGCGTGTATACCCACAGGATTGTGGCTTGTGTAAGTGAGAGCGTTGGGGGGGATTACCAGCGTTTAGGTTTGCCGGATTGTAAACCGTTTGGAAAAGAGAGCATTGGGTTCTGCAGGCCCATGTGTAGACACACCGGATTGTGTGTCATATCTGCCCTGGGGTAGATCAGTCTGGGTCGGAGTGGCCGCGAGACTAACTGATGTGAATAAGATATGGTATAAAACCTATGCATGTTTATTGCTATTCCCCATCCTTAGGTACATATATATATATATCTATATCCCTTGTGAATACGTTCTAAGGAAGGAGGTGAGTACGTTCTGGCTGGGTTAGAGGGGCCCCTAGGGGCTGATCCCATCTAAACGGAAAATCCGGCCATTACATCTGGCGTCACGAACTGTTTACGAAGCCTGTGTGCGCTGTATTGTTTTGATCTTGTTGGTTTGCGCTCGGCTCGTACGTATAATATTTTGTGTATAATTGTGTATATAATTTTTGTGTGTCAATATGTTTGCGAAAAAATCACCGTCGGTTTTTAAGCTGCCTATTCAGATTCCCGGCTGGGAGTCTACGCCTTACGAGGCTTTTGCCCGTGAGTGGGCCGATTCTACTGGTTTGAGTGAAAATTGGTCTTCTTGTTTGGAGCAGGCGGAGCCTGCTGATGTGGTATCGTGCTTACAGAAAGCGCCAGTGGTGAAAGGTGATGAGCTTCCTATTTTAGGACGCAGAGGTTGGATTGTTCTTAATGCATACAGAATTCTTCATGAGAAGTTTGTTCAGCTGCAGAAGCAGTTTAAGGACATGGAAGGACAGTGTGTTGAGTTGCAAAATGCGCATACTCTTTTGCGCTGTCAAAATAAATTGCTTGCCGACAAACTTGAAACATATCAGACCATAGCCGAAAGAGCTGCGGTCCGCATTGCACGATACAAGTACAAACATCGTCGTGGTTGTGTATCTACACGGAAAGTGCGTCTGGTCGTAGCAAAAGCCGGAATGGATTGGAACCCTGATGAGTGGGATGGTAATATCTGGGATTCAAATGCTTCAGACTCCTCGGCTGAGGAGGGTGATAAGCGCGAATCTTCTCGCTCCGGACGTGATTGTAAATCTGCTTCCTATACTGATACTGTTACTCACAGCGACCGTGCTCGCTCTTCCCATTCGGATGATGTATCTTGCCCCGATTGTTCTGCTAAATCTAAGATGCGGGCTTCCTCGGAAGCTCTTCCTGAGGTTTCTGCTCACCCCGTGTTTCGTCGCAAATTACAACAAGCCCCTGGTAATCCAGCTGGTATTGCTTTGGATTGTATTGAAGACTTTACTCAACAGGAGGTTAGTGACATTTTACAAACATTTCGTCAACGGCCTGGTGAGGCCTTGCTTACTTGGATGGTGCGCCTTTATGAACTCGGCGCTGCCGGTATTATGCTTGATGCTGTTGATTGCTTACGCTTTTTCTCTTTGAGTTCTGATTCCACTATTCAAGATCATTTTCGGAACTATAATGATGCTGGTCAAATTACTTTGCTCCAGCTTGCGTCTGACGGCTGTAACCATAAATATCCTACTGAATCTGATTGGCCTGTTAATGACAAGCCATGGTACACTTTGCGAGATGCGTCGCAACGTTTGAAGGAGGAAGTCATGAAAACTGCTATCTTTCTTAGTACTTCTGACAGATTGCTGGATGGTCTTTTGACATCTTCTGTGCGTAATCGCATTATCCGTTCTTCGCCTGTTGCTTACAAGCAGGTCATGATGACTTTGTTGATTAATCAAACTGGCAATCCTTTGTCTGCTGTGCTTGAATCTGTTTGTCAGCTTGGTGAACTGGGTGAGTGGTTTAAACCTGAAAGACAATCTCGACCTGAGGGTCGTACTGCTGGGGACTATAAGTTCTCTAGACCTGACATGTTTCTTGCTCTTATTGCTGATGGTGTCAAAAGGGAGGACATTGACGGTGAGCCTAACAATCGCTTATGGGATATGTTTCGTAAGCGTGGCTTGGATCGGAAGGAGGGTGCCCGTCGTGTGCGAAAGAATGAGTATGACCGTGGTTCTGATGACAGTGGTGATGAGAGACGACGTGTGGATTCTGATCGCCGTGATGATCGGCGTTATGAACGTGATGTATCTCCTCATCGTAATTGCGAGAGAGGGAGAGAGGGTGAACATGAAAGGGGGAGAGATGATCGTGTTTCCAACCGACATAGAGAGGAGAGGAGTTATTCCCCTGAAATGAGGAGAAGGGAGGATCGTAACAGACTTTCTGACCGTAATTCACAGTATTTTGAAAATTACAAAAATCCGTTTCGTAATGGAGACGGATATGAGCAGGACATTTTGATACCAAAGAAGACAGAGAGCATTTACCCTGATTTGTCTTGGTTGACAGAACGCAGGAAAAATGACTAGGAAATAGGTCAAGCTCCAGTACACAAGTGGGCTCACAGAGACAACAGACCCTATGTAGATATTTAGATTTTTTGGAAACATCGTAATATCCAAAGGGCCCGAGCACTAGTTGATACAGGAGCGGAGGCCACTTTAATTCACGGAAAATCAAAGAAATTTAAAGGACAGTTTTTCACAATTACTGGTTTAGGTGGAAAAGAAACCCCCGCAGTACAAACTACACTTGCAATTAAAATTGGTAGGATTCCTCGTAGAGAATACTCTGTGTTAGTTGTACCACTTTTGGAGTATATAATTGGAATTGATATTTTAAAAGGAATGACTTTGCATCTGGATGATGGTTGTTATCAATTTGGAACTAGACAATACATTTCGACCAGACCCGTACGGGTTGGCCGTTTACGGATGCCCCCTATTAAAATTCCTTTAGCCACGAAAGTGGTTTCTCAGAAGCAGTATCGTATCCCAGGTGGTCATGAAGAAATTAATGCTACAGTTCAGGATTTGGTTGACGCGGGAGTTATTACTCCGGTCACGTCTGCTTGGAATAACCCTGTCTGGCCCGTGCGCAAAAGTGATAATTCTTGGCGCATGACTGTTGATTATCGAGAATTGAATAAACATACACCTACATTGGCTGTTGCAGTACCGGACATTGTCACTTTGATTCAGAGAATTCAAAAGCATCCGGGTACATGGTATGCTTCTATTGATATTGCTAATGCTTTCTTTTCAATTCCGATTGCCCCCTAGTGTCAAGAACAATTAAGTTTTACATGGAATGGACGTCAAATGACGTTCCGGAGTCTTCCTCAAGGTTATGTACATAGTCCCACGATCTGTCACCGGCTGGTGGCAGAGCATTTGTTGGAAGTGCCCGCTACTCCACAAATACAGGTATGTCATTATATTGATGACATTTTGATTCAAGGTGAGACGCAAGATCAGGTACAGTCCCATTTAGATCAGATCCTTGATTGTTTGCGAGCAAAAGGTTGGGAAATTAATCCTGATAAATTGCAAGGTCCATCCCAAAATGTAAAATTTTTAGGAATTAATTGGCATGAAGGTCACCGAGAAGTTATCCCACAGGTGAAGCGAAAAATCCTAGATTTTGCAGTTCCAAAGAACAGGAAAGAGGCTCAGTGTTTCATTGGTTTGTTTGGCTTTTGGCGGCAGCATATTCCCCATTTGAGTCAGATTTTGGCTCCGTTATATCGAGTCACTCGTAAGAAGAATGCGTTTGAATGGGGTGAATCACAACAGAATGCTTTTAATTTGGCGAAAGAAGCAATTCAGTATGCTTTGGATTTGTGGCCGGTGGGTGAAGGTGATGTGGACTTGAATGTGCCCGTGGAAGGTCTGTATGCCAATTGGAGTCTGTGGCAAAAGCAGGGCAGACAAAAAGTGCCATTAGGTTTTTGGACTAAAAAGTTGCCTGAAGCCGGTGAGCGTTATTCACCTTTTGAAAAACAATTACTTGCATGTTACTGGGCTCTGGTGGATACCGAGCAATTGACCCTAGGCCATGCTGTGGTTTTGAGACCTGAAATTCCTATTATGCAGTGGGTTTTGAGTTCGCCGAAATCTCATCGAATTGGACATGCTCAAGAGGCGAGCGTGATTAAATGGAAATGGTACATTCAGGACAGGGCACGTGTGGGTCCGAAAGGTGTGGCAGTTTTACATGAGCGAGTGGCGCAGGCGCCCTCCTATGAGACTGGAAGTGATTGTTCCGTACCCGTAGTGCAGGAATCTCCCGTCAAGTGGGGTAAATCATTTGATGATCTGTCCGCGGAGGATAGAAAACATGTGTGGTTTACGGATGGTTCAGCGAAGTTCATTGGTGAGAAAAGACATTGGAAAGCCGTCTCCTATAACCCAATCACGCAGAAATTATTGAGTACAACTGGTGATGGTAAGAGTAGTCAATATGCTGAACTCTATGCAGTTTACCAAGTTTTGAAACAAGAATTGCCTGGCACATGTCATATTTTTACTGATTCCTGGTCCACTGCTAATGGACTGGCGGTGTGGTTACCAACATGGCATTCTCATAATTGGGAATTGCATTCAAAAGAACTGTGGGGAAAAGAATTATGGCAAGAAATTTGGGAGTTGCTCCCACAGAGTACTGTAACAATCTTTCACGTGGATGCTCATACTCCGATAGACTCCCTTGATAAATTCTTTCATAACATTGCAGATGAGAAATCTAAAATTGCTGAGGCAGTGGTGGACATGCAAGATTCTGATTTGGCGGGACTGGCGAAATGGGCCCACCAGAAAGCAGGACATTTTGGAGAGAAAGCCACTAGCAGGTGGGCTGCCGATCGAGGAATTCATATTCCTTTTTCTTTGATTAAAGATGTCATTCTGCATTGTCCCATTTGCCAGCATTCTAGAAAGAAGCAGGTGCCTCAAATTGTTCGAGGCCAGTTACATCGAGGAAAATTGCCCGCTCAAATTTGGCAGATTGATTATATTGGCCCGCTCCCTATGAGCAAAAATTGTCAGTATGTCTGTACAGTTGTTGATACTTATAGTGGCCTTTTGGTCGCTTTCCCAGGCAAGAACGCTACCCAAGTGAATACCATTAAGACCCTGGAGTTGCTTATTTTGTATTATGGTGTTCCATTCCAAATTCAATCTGATAACGCATCCCACTTTCGTGGAAGATTGGTACAGGAATTCTGTGTGGAAAATAACATTGATTGGGTGTTTCACATTCCATATTATCCACAGGCTTCGGGACTGATTGAGAGAATGAATGGTTTGCTAAAAGAACAATTGCGTAAATTGACAGATGACCATTATAAAAATTGGAGAGACTTTTTGTTTCAGGCATTGTTAATTTTAAATAATCGCCCTTTGTTACATGCTGAATCCCCTTTGATGCGTTTGTTTCCTCCTAATGTTGACGTGAAGCCTAATTCCTTGTCCAACACTGTCATGTATTGGGAAATTACCCCCGGTGCTTTGGCTCCATGTAGAGCGACCCCAGGTTCCGCAGGCCTAGACCTGCATGCTTTAAATGATGCAAAATTACGAGGAAGAGACCGAATCATTGTTGAAACTGGCATTGGTGTCTGTATACCTGCCGGTAGTTTTGGATTGATTGCCCCGAGATCTGGCCTTGCCCTGAAAGGTATTCAAGTACTCGGAGGAGTAATTGACAGTGACTATCAGGGAGAGATTAAGTTTCTCTTGCTTAATAGCAGTGAGACTGACTTATTGATCAAAAAGTCTGACCGTGTTGCTCAGTTACTGATTATGCCTGTCTTCAGTGGTGAGATCAAGAAAGGCTCTGCCCCAACGTTGCTAACTGTACGAAGACAAAAAGGCTTCGGATCGTCTGATCTTCCTGGAGCTAAAATATGGGTGCAATCGCCTAAAAATCCCCCTGAACAGGCTGATATTATTGCGACCGGTCATGACAACACCGTTTTGGTGATGAAGCCAGGGAAAGATAGCTGGGAAGCTGTCCCAGCTGATAAATGTTACCTACGAGAATGATTAAGGCCTGTGTTTGTATTTTTCCAGATCATTCTCTGGACTGCTGCTGCAGGATGTGTCGCCGTTGGACTCCTTTTGGCCTGCTACGCCGGGAGAGGAGAGGATCCACCGACTTTGGTTGATTGGAAAACCCGAGTTCCGCGTTCCTTTGCTGCATGGGACTCCTCTGCCAATTTCTGGATCGCTCTGGCTAAGAGAGTGACGAACTCTCCACATTTCTGTCTTACCCCCATGAGGTCTGTGACTGACATTTTGGCGACCTGCTTGGTTGCCGTCCCAGCATCCACTGAGACTTTACGGCATATCTTTAATATTTCGAATGCTCGACCAAATATTATTCTGGGCGATTTCGCAGCCCATGAATTTTGTCCCTTATGTACTGTTCTTCCTGACCTCGATACCCCTATTCATTCCCAAATCACAACTTTCAATATCACACCAGGTGATTTATGTTTTATGATGACATGTGATCCCAAAGCTATCACCGAATGTCTTAGGTTAAAGATTCGGGCTGCAACTTCTTTTTCAGCTCATCAACGATTGCTGTGTTTGAAGAGACTTCCAAATTCATGTGTTTCTGTTAAGAACAATATGACATGTAAACGTTTGTTGGTTGCCCCTAGTTATTATCGTTCCATGTTATTGCCTTCTGGCTGGCTTTTCTCCTGCGGGAATTCGTCCTGGCCCTATATTCCTGCAAATATTTCTGGTGGTCCATGTGCTATCACTAGATTGAGTTTATTAATGTTTTCTTCACATCCTAGTTCACATTCCCGTGTGGTACGAGATTCAATGTCATTACATGAGGACTGTGATTCCTCCGTTCACCTTTACTCCAAATCGGAATATCTTGGTTTAGCTTTTTCTATTATTGGAGTCCCTGCATTGGCCGTTTATAATGCCAAAACAATTGGTAAGATGGCCTGCTGGATGGTTAAATCCATCAATCAAACCTCTACTGTTTTATCTGATCTGTTATTAGATGCCCAGGGTGAACGTAGAGCTATTTTACAGAATCGCGCAGCAATTGATTACCTTTTGTTAAAACATGGACATGAATGTTCTGATTTTGAGGGCCTATGCTGTTTTAATTTGTCTGACCATTCTAAATCAATCCAAGCCCATATTGACAAACTCCACGACTTGACTGCAGAAATTAGACAACACATTGATCAAGGCTTATTTGACTGGCTTTTTAATTGGTTACCTGACTTGCATTCTTTACGACAGATTTTAGGGGGAATTATTGTTGCCATTTGTGTTTTAATAGCTGTTTGTTGCTTTATTCAGTGCATTCCTTCGCTACTCCAGTTTTGTAGACTTAGCAAGAGACATAGGTCGGTTAATTTTGTTTCCTATTATTCTTCTACTGATCTGAGTTCTATATAGATTGTAGTTAATAGACTGGAGTCAAGGGGTGTAATGTAATGGCTGACCTTTTCTGGCTCCTTTAAGAGGGAGAATGATGGAGAGTGACTCCAGTCTATCACCCTTATAGCATAGGGATTAGGACTATAGATAGGATCTCTGTCTTTTATATAGTAGAGTATTTTCGTGTCCCTTTCTTTAGAGTAGGGCTTATGAATTCAAGCTAGGGGATAGATATATAAGTATTGATCATGATTTGCCCTTTTGCTAACGTGTTAGGATATTTTCCATGGAGTTATGCGTATTGTGGGCCCTGTAGGCCTTAAACGAGACAGACTCCATCTTGCCCTCTGCCTGGTAGCTCGAGAGGCCTTCTAGGTCAAGTGTAATGTTTTAGTTTCAAGCTGTTGTTCACTTGGAGAGAACCGGCTCAGGCTGGCCCTTATCGAAGGAATGTATTTTTCTCTACTCCGAAGACACAACTTCAGGCCGGCCGGCTGGGAACGTGTCCTTGGTACGGGGAGGTACAAGAATTTGGTGGGCGGCAGGTTACTGGCCGTAGCTTTCCATGAAGGAACAGGCTTTGATATTAGCGAAGGTGTTAGTTAGTCGACAGTCAGTTCGTAGGCGGCATCTAGCCGTTAGCATCTCTGCCATTAATTATTTCATGGCGGACAGTCGCCATCTTTGAAGTCCGAGAAAGATTTAAGACCGAGACTCTCTGAGAAAGACGGAAGGAGAATTAGCGCGGAGCGCACTGAAACAGAGAGAGAGAGAGAGATACGGTAGCTAATAACCAGCAAGGTTCCAGTGGCCTGGAGGGAAGCAGACGAGATTGAGCCTAGCGGTGCAGACGTGTACTTGTGACGGCTGGGGTGTGACTGCGAGACGAGCCAGGACACAGAGACGAGAAGGGAACCTAGATGACTGCCGAGTCCCGACTTCACATTAATAAGGTGACATCCGCCCTTTCCATAATAAGCGCGCATTCTAATCTTTGCCTTTTCTTTGCATAATCTGTGTTGCATAGTACTGTGTTATATGTTTATTGACAATAAATACCCTAGTTTTTAGTGAACTAATATGTGCCGTGTATTCTTGTTCAATCTTGGTAAACGTGGTTCCTAGGTGGTTGTTGTTTATATGAATGGATGAGTAACCCCAATCAGGTAAGTGGTGATCATATAAATAGGGAGCGAAGTGGACCTTTGATGCCAAGGATAAGAGGCACATTATACTATTTGGAAACCGTACTAAATTCTATTATTATAGTTTTATCCCAAGTAGACAAAGGAGAAATTGTTCCGATAGGTGCTCATAGGAATGTGGTTGTCGTTGATATACGGCGTTAGTGAGAGCGCTGGGGTGGATTACCAGCGTGTATACCCACAGGATTGTGGCTTGTGTAAGTGAGAGCGTTGGGGGGGATTACCAGCGTTTAGGTTTGCCGGATTGTAAACCGTTTGGAAAAGAGAGCATTGGGTTCTGCAGGCCCATGTGTAGACACACCGGATTGTGTGTCATATCTGCCCTGGGGTAGATCAGTCTGGGTCGGAGTGGCCGCGAGACTAACTGATGTGAATAAGATATGGTAGAAAACCTATGCATGTTTATTGCTATTCCCCATCCTTAGGTACATATATATATATATCTATATCCCTTGTGAATACGTTCTAAGGAGGGAGGTGAGTACGTTCTGGCTGGGTTAGAGGGGCCCCTAGGGGCTGATCCCATCTAAACGGAAAATCCGGCCATTACAATCGCTATGTATGATTATATACATATGCTGGGGTGATAGCTGAGTGCTATGTCCCAAAGTCAGTGGCTTATGCTTTGGTCCGGGAGCTTGACATTAATTAAAACAACGAACAGTGCAAGCAACAAAGATACATTTCTCATTTTGTTCTAGTCAGCTTTGACCCTTTTCAAATTTCAAAATCTAATCAAAATGTACTCTGAAAAGCTACTAAGACGCTAGGTTCAAGCATAAAGTATACATTTTTCAAATATTTCAACTATTATAATTTATCATTCCTCACATTGCATAATTTGGATATTGACCACTTGTGTTCTAAGATAGATATCATGATATCTGGATTACATTCATTCTTTAATTGTCTCTTAGTTGGTTGTATAAGTCCTTCATAAGTGTACATACAGTTCTTCGTCCCCATTCAGACCCATGGGGATCTTCGTCTTGAATCTTATTATTAGTTTAGATTCCAAACGTCTGAGTTTTTGTAGGCGATTTCCTCCTCTTTCATTTTCTGACACCATGGCTATCCCTGAGTATTTTACATTCAGCCAGGTTTTGTTTTTATGAGTCATGAGGTGTTTAGCCATTGCTTACGTTTGGTCTTTGTTTTGAATTGCTCTGATGTGCTCTAACATTCTTTTTTTAAGAGCACATATTGTCGATCCAATGTATCTTTTACCGCAGTCGCATTCAAGAAGACAAACAACATAATGAGACTCACATGTGATCTTGTTCCGAATTTCAAAAGGTTGGCCTTTCGGGTCAGTTAGGGATTTTAGGTTTTTTCCAATCTTACAAGCTTTGCACGATATGCATTTGGTAAAGCCTTTTTGTCTTTTTTCCAGCCAAGTTCCTTCCCTTTTGTTTATGAAGTGGCTGTTAACTAAGGTGTCTCCGAGTGATGGTGCCTTTCTAAAGGAGATTAATGGTGCATCTCCAATCATATTTCCAATGTCCGGATCCTTTTTCAACACACTCCAATATTTGGTGACCATTTTTCTGATTTTCACACTTTCCTTAGAGTATGTTAGGATAAGACGTGGCTTGTCCTCTGTTGTTGTTGAAGTTGCATCTTTCTTTTTTTCAATCAATGTTTCAGTTCTTGTCTTTTTACGTGCTCTTGTTTCTCCCAATTTGATTGTTTGCATGCTATATCCTCTTTGAGAGAATCGTTGTGCAGTTTCAGCAAATTTTTGTTCCATTTCGATGGGTTCAGAGCAATTTCGTTTCCTCCGTAAAAACTCACTGTAAGGTACATTTTGTTTCAGAGATACCGGATGAAAACTAGTTCCATGAAGGATGCTGTTTGTAGAGGTTTTCTTCTGAAAACGCGTAGTGTGTATTTTATTCTCTTTTATGTATACCTTTGTATCTAGAAAGTCGATTTCTTTTTCTTGGATGTTAAACGTGAATTGTAATCCCACACTGTTGGTATTCAAGATCGTTATGTATTCGAGCAACTCTTCCCTTGTCCCTTTCCACAATAGGAAGAGATCGTCAATAAATCTCAGCCAGAGAATTATCTTGGCAGTGTATGGCTCGTTTTCCTCTCTCCAAGCTATGTGTTTCTCCCACCATCCCATGGTGAGATTAGCATAGCTTGGAGAGAAGGAAACTCCCATAGCAGTTCCACGATTTTGGGAATAAATTCCATTGTTAAAGAGAAACACATTGTTCGTTAGACATGTCTGTATCATGTCCAACAGCATTGCTGAATGATTAAGTTCCCCTATTGGTCTCTGCCTGAGAAAATATGTGATTGCTTCTAGACCTAGTTGATGTTCAATAGATGTATAGAGTGATACAACATCTATTGTGGCCAGTAGATATGTTAGTTGCCATTCTGTGTCCATGATGATGCGTAGAAAGTCTCCAGTATCTTTGATGAAGGAGTTTAGTGTTGGTACTATGGGAGCTAAGAAATAATCAGCATATGAGGCAATGTTTTCATATAGCGATCCACAGCTAGATATTATTGGTCGAGCTGGGGGTTTGTGCAATGTTTTGTGAACAAAGTCTCGTCAGACGCAGGCAGCATCTCCAGCTTGCATATCAACCGGATAAATGACGATGAGTCGAACCCAAAATCGGTACCAAACAAAAGGTGCTTTATTGGTGCATAATTCTGCTCAGTATGCCGCCGTGACGCGTTTCAACTGTCTCCATAGTCTTGATCACATGATGTGATTGCTGAGTCACGAGTGCAGTATAGATAGTAAATAATAAATAACATACGGTGGAACTAAGGGTCACGGTTCAGCGCTTGGACGCCCTTGGGCAGCAATCGCGCTTTACAAGTCCATATACAATACAATACAGGGAATTTTTAAAGACCAAGCCCAGGATGAAATCCCCAAAACTACAATCTAATCACAAAAAACAACCTGGGGGTCTGAAAGGGAGCTAATGGTGATCCCAAAATACACTAAGCTTCTATGGAAGTGAGCAAGTGTCCAAGGTATAAGATCAAGCTTACTACCTTTGATAGAGATAGAAATACAACCTCACAGTCAGAGGACCCACTGCGATTGCTTGAACAGACCCGTACAGAGCAAAATAGGATTCCCATCAACAAAGTGTAGATCAAATGTTTATCATTTGGTCATCCTGATGGGCTGTTGTGTCTCTTGATCTTTAAGACCATGCCATGCCCAAAACTCATCCGGGTCAGACCCTCAATCGCCGTGATGACCATAGAACTATGATCAAGATGGGAAAAAGTGCAGTGCCAAAAGGAAAAAATGGTGTGTTTAAAAAAAGGATAGAGAAACAATATGAACACACATTAATCAACATTGTTCTCTCTCTTATTAAAACCAAACAAGTAGAGCAGTTTAACCAAATAGCTGCATATCAAAGGCCAACATGTTTCAGCCAGAATGGACTAATTCCAAAGGCTTTCGTCAGGGCCAAAATTCTAAATACTCGCTACTGCATTTCAAAAGTGCAACAGAAATCAAGAAAAGGATATCAGTGTACAAATAAGGATTAGTTTTCCTCTGTATCATATTGGTGTCTCATCCATCTGTATAAAACAAACAACATAAGCAGTGAGTCATATTGGAGGAAGTAAACCCATAGCTAACCCCATACTAGTGAGTCCACATTTAAGAAAATCACTCGTACTCACCCGCATTGTACAGAGAGTGTGCCTCACCTCTCCTGGAAACCCTGCTCAGGAAAAGAAGGAGGTCCCGCTCCACAAAAGGTAAGGAAGGGGTGTCTGTGAAGAGGTGTGGGAAGACCAACTAGTGCTGTCCCTGCCTCTACATCTAAAACTCACACCCACTTAATCCAAGCCTCTTGGAGTTCCGTTAAGAGTCTAAGAAAACCGGGTCAAACCAGGTTACAAGACCACCTGAGTACCCAGTGTCCCTCTTGCTATGTAAATGTCAATATTAACACCTTAGCTGCGTGTAAACATCCCTCCCCAGTGCTGCGCTGTCCATTGGAACCAGTGCTGAATGGACGTCCAATGGTCGTGCGCAGCACTGGGGAGGTAGCGCTGCTGACGACCGTTGGCCGTCAGCAGCACTTAAGGGGTTAAGTGTAAGTTACCAAACCCATCAAAAAGGAAACGGAGAAAAAGGGGGGAACCTTTTCTCCAGCAGTTAAACAGAGATTTAAAGTCCCTTGGTTTTGAGAACTAACCTGTCCGTCGCGACCCCTTCGCGCTCATCTGAGCTCAGTGGGAGGCAAGGCACACTGAGTCTGTCTGGTCAAATACTGAAGAAAAACGGAAGTAGGTGGAGATACAGCACCCGGTATTGATGCTGTAAAGCCAGCGAGTCGATTAATTCCAGTTGGCCCTTATTATTGTAGTCCCTATCATGTAATCCAAATTCAATTATAAAACGAGGCCAGTATACAGCTGTAAAACGTGGCCAGTATAAAGGTTACAGTCTCACCCATTGTTCGCTTTATTGCGTAATCCGGTGAGATGTAAGACCGAGACTACAAAGTGACATGTAAACGTAGTTCTGATGTCAACGAGTCAACATGCAGGCTACAATATAGCCGGTATCTTGGTTTGTACTCCTGGCGTGTGTTAACCACCCCTTTATAGGCGCCATTTTAGTAGTTCGCTCGCCAGTTTCCCGCCGCTGCTCGCCACAGGTCCCGCCCACCACCGGCCCATTCGCCGAGCCGCTCCGGCCGCCCAGCTGACCCGCCCTCCAGTCCACCTTCTTATGACGCCCCCAGAGCGACTGCGCAGCGGACATGCGCAGCCGGAGCGCCGACTGAGCACCGAAGGTGCGCCAAAGGTAAGCCCGTCTGCGCCCGTCCACGCCTGGACCACGCCCTGAGCCAGGACCCCTGGCCCCGCAGGCCCCAGCCCACCCGCCAGACGTACGATGCCGCCACCCTCAATGCACTCAACGCCGGTCGAATCCCGGGATGCTACCGAGCCACCCCGAGACCCTTCTGCTGCAACTCCTGCAAGTTCACCTGCTTCCGGACCTGCACTACTCCAGCACCGACCAAGGCCAAGACGAGCAACAGCAGCAGCCACCTGAAATGCATCCTGCTCAACACCCGCTCTGTCCACAGACACGCCGTCGAGCTCTGGAACCTGCTCGACACAACTTCACCAGACGTCGCCTTCCTCACGGAAACCTGGATGAACGCCTCTTCAGCGCCCGACATCGCCATCGCCATCCCAGACGGCTACAAGATCATCCGAAGGGACCGCATCAACCAGACCGGAGGAGGCATCGCCATCATTCACAGGAACACCATCCGCATCACGACCAACACCGACGACACCCTCGCACCCGCCGAGCACCTGCACTTCCAGGTCCACATCAACCCCAAGACCACCCTCAGAGGCACCCTCATCTACAGACCCCCGGGACCACGCACACAATTCAGCGAAGACATCGCCGACTTCATCAGCCCGCACGCCCTCCTCTCCGCTGACTACATGCTCCTCTGGGACCTCAACTTCCACCTGGAGGACAACAACGACCGCAACACCACCACCCTGCTGGACAACCTCGCCAACCTCGATCTCAAGCAGCTGGTGACCACCCCCACCCACTACGCCGGACACACACTCGACCCCGTCTTCTCATCCAGCAAGGACATCGCCTTCAGCCACGCCACCGGACTCCACTGGACGGACCACAGTTGCGTCCACTTCAGCTTCAGAAGGACCATGATCCACCACCACCAGCAACAGGTTGCACGCAGAAGCTGGAACAAGATCACAGCCGACCAGCTCGCGACCTCCCTGAGCATGAACCCTCCCACCAGCGCAAGGAACCCAAGCCAGGCGGCCACCAACCTCGCGAAGTGGATCAGCAACTGCGCAGACGACCTCGCCCCTCTGAAGACCCCGCCTAGCAGACCCGGTAGCAAGAAAGCCCCATGGTTCACCGACGAACTCAAGAGCTCCAAGGAGAACTGCCGAGCCCTCGAGAGAACCTGGCGCAGAGACCCAACACCGGACAACATGACTGCCCTCAAGCTCGCCACCCAAAAACACCAACAACTCATCCACGCCACCAAGAAAACCGCATTCAAGGAACGACTGGACAACAACGCACACAACAGCAAGGAACTCTTCAACATAGTTAAAGAGCTCTCCAACCCCAACGCCGGAAACAACGACATCACCCCTTCGCAAGACCTCTGCAACTCCCTCGCCTCCTACTTCCACAACAAGATCGTGGACATACACAACAGCTTCAGCACTCAACCGACGCACGCCACGACCGAACCACCGCCCCCCACCACCACTATCCGCGCCTGAACCCCGATCAGCACCGAAGACACCGTCCGCACGATGAACTCCATCCACTCCGGATCTCCTACCGACCCCTGCCCTCACCACGTCTTCAACAAGGCCGACGCTGTCATCGCACCCCACCTGCGGGACATCATCAACACCTCCTTCGACACCGCTACCTTCCTAGAGAGCTGGAAGCACGCCAAACTCAGCACTCTACTAAAGAAGCCATCAGCCGACCCCACCGACCTCAAGAACTACCGCCCCATCTCGCTGCTTCCGTTTCCTGCAAAAGTCATCGAGAAGACCATCAACAAGCAGCTGGCCGCCTTCCTCGAGACGAACGGAGCCCTCGACCTCTTGCAGTCTGGCTTCCGGGCCAACCACAGCACCGAGATCGCCCTGATCGCAGCCACCGATGACATCCGAGCACTGCTTGCTTGACAACGTAGAAACAGCAGCCCTCATCCTCCTAGACCTCTCCGCGGCCTTCAACACTGTCTGCCACCGTACACTAGTGCAGCGACTCAGCAACGTCGTAATCCAGGAGAAGGCACTGGAGTGGATCATCTCCTTCCTCGCCGGAAGGACACAGAGAGTCTGCCTCCCCCCGTTCAGATCTGAAGCCACCAAAGTCATCTGCAGCGTCCCTCAAGGCTCCTCGCTTAGTCCAACCCTCTTCAACGTCTAAATGAGCCCCCTCGCAGACATCGCACGCCAGCACAACCTCAACATCATCTCCTACGCCAATGACACCCAGCTGATTCTCTCCCTCACCAACGACCCCGCCACCGCCAGAGCCAACCTTCACGAAGGGATGAAAGAGGTAGCCGAATGGATGAAGAACAGCTGCCTGAAACTGAACTCGGACAAGACGGAAGTCCTCATCCTGGGATCCTCACCCTCCGCCTGGGACAACTCCTGGTGGCCCCCCGCCCTAGGCAGCGCACCCAAACCAACAGACCACGCACGCAACCTGGGCTTCATCCTAGACTCCTCCCTCTCCATGACCAGACAAGTCAACGCCGTCTCCTCGTCGTGCTTGAACAACCTGCGCATGCTACGTAAGATCTTCCGGTGGATCCCCACCAAGATCAGGAAGATGGTCACCCAGGCCCTCGTCACCAGCCGTCTGGACTACGGCAACTCCCTCTACGCCGGAACCACCGCCAAACTCCAGAAGAGACTCCAGCGGATCCAGAACGCCTCAGCACGACTCATCCTGGACATCCCCCGTCGCAGCCACATCTCCGGACACCTGAGAGACCTGCACTGGCTCCCGGTCAACAAGAGAATCACCTTCCGACTCCTCACCCACGCACACAAAGCCCTACACAACCAAGGCCCAGGATACCTCAACAGCCGCCCCAATTTCTACGCTCCCAAACGCCAGCTTCGATCGACCGGCCACGCCCTCGCCGCCGTCCCCCGCATCCGAAGAACCACCACAGGGGGACGGTCCTTCTCCTACCTCACCGCCAAGTCATGGAACTCCCTCCCGACCCACCTCCGCCTGACCCAGGACCACCTCGCCTTCAGGAAGCAACTCAAGACCTGGCTGTTCGAGCAGTAGCGGACCCCCCCTCCCCTAGCGCCTTGAGACCCTCTGGGTGAGTAGTGCGCTATATAAATGCTTTGATTGATTGATTTATTGATAGTTCATCACCTCTTAATGATGCTGTGTGTAGTTTCCACTCAAAACTACAAAAAACCCAGAGGTTCGAGATAGAGAGAATGTTTCTTAATCCCTTATTATTTTCAGATGACTACTAATCAGAGTGAAAATGAGTCAAAACCAAACAGCACCCAGGCTTAAATTAAGCCGATATCCAGGATGATACTCCAGAGTAGTTTTCCTTTAACAGCTTAGTAGGAGCCATTTTGGTAGTTCTTCAACCATTCTGATGTTATGTATGGCGGGTTCTCAATGCTCCATTAGTGTTCATATGGTAACAGTTCGATTCCATAATCAAAAGCCACCTCATTTATCAAGTTGAATGGAAAAATATATACCCAACTCTTCTTGTTCTAACTGCACCTAGGAAAGGAGTAACTTCATAAAACAATGTAGTTACCCTCAGGTTGCCACACAGAATTGTTGGTTGACATATTAAATGACTGTGCCAAGCACATGACTTCCCACGCATGCCTTGGGTACACAAGGGAACACCTTAATGCCTCGCATCAGAACGACTCAAAAAGGCAGACTTGTTCAGTTTAAAGCCACCCAGGGTATTTCATCATTCAATCCATGTGTATCGGTGGACAGTTTGAATATCCATTTCTGTTCTTTCACAAATAAGAAATTGGATGTATCACCGACATGGGAGGGGATATGGGGTTTGTCCAAAACGGTCCACATAAAGTCTGTCTCAGAATGATTTAGTTCCAAGAAATGTGTAGCCCTCTTGAAGGCGAACAAAGGGGGTTCGATTTTGTCATTGCTCACATTTAGAATTCTCCAATGTCGTTTTACAATTCGTTGTATGTGATTTGACCTTGTGTTAAATGTGCTCACAAAAGTAATGCGTTCCAAGGGTGGTTTGGCTACTGGAGGGTCAGGAAGGGCAAAACGGTTGTTGTTGGTTGCTCGTTTCAGCGAGCGTTTAACCAGCTGTTTGGGATATTGTCTCTGAATCAGCTGTTGACTTAAAGATTCTGCATGTTTAGAAAAAGTCTCTTTCTCTGAGCAGTTGCGTCTTACTCTAAGAAATTGCCCATACGGCAAATTGTCTCTAAGGGCTTTCGGATGTTGACTCCCACATAGTAAAAGGGAGTTCCTAGCCATAGGCTTACGAAACAATTCGCTTTCAAGACCAGTGTCAGTGGCATAAATGGACAGATCCAGGAAGGAGATCCTTTCCTTATTCAACTCTACCGTGAAACGTAGGTACTGATTCTGCATATTCAGCCATTAGTGAAATAAATAAATAGACTCCTGGTCGCCTCTCCAGATCATTAGGATGTCATTTATGTACCTCTTCCACCACTTAATATAAGGGTGGAAGGGATTAGATGTTGTTAAAATGTGTTGCTGTTCGAACGAGTGGACATACAGGTTCGCCAAACTTGGTATAGATAGTATAAATAGTAAACACTGAGGGTGGTCCAGTAGTTCACGCCCTCCACATGTAATGGGTTGTCTGTATGGAAACAAAAGAAAGACTAAGGATGACATTGTAGCCCTGAATATATATATATATATATATATATGGAAACACTCGAACCACTTCCTGATACTCCGCAGCAGCAGACAGGCGAGGAAAGAGACACAGACCTCCGAGGTATTTCAAGTGGGCAGTGATTTTATTTTAAGTGACCCAACACACCAACACAACGCGTTTCAATATATATATATATTTTTTTTGCCACAAGAAGGCGCCGCACTCAGGAACTTTATTTTCTTTTTAACAATTTATTCAACAGAGCCCAGTCTGCACACCAACGCGTTTTAGCCTTGAGGCCTTGGTCACGGTAAGTGGTAATACCTTCAGCAACTGTTTTTATACAACTTCCTGTTTGTCATGCCCATGAATTTTGGAACATGTAGTTTCAATATTTACACAGTTAATCCACAATGCAGACATTCTATATATATATAGACAGTTTTTGGTGCATCTCTTACCCTTTTGCCAATATTTACAGGGGCAGATGTTACTTATTTATGCACTTCCAGAAGACAATCACTTTTAGGTCCTATTTTAAGACATTTCAAATTGGTAACGTTTTCACGTTGTTCTTGGAGAATTGTGCCTTCCCAACATAGCTTAATTTGTTCATTATGTTTTATATCGTCATTATTCCGGCATTTAATGGTTTTAGCTTGAAAATTATTTCTATACAAAACCAATACCTTTCTTGAATTTTGCCTTTTGGTCAGGACTAATTGAGGGTATAGTACCCTTATGTTATAAAATCAATTATCAAGTATATTGAGGCATGTTCCCAAGGCACCAACAGAGATGTCCGGGATTGTATAAATTTTTTGTGATTATCAAAAACACACGAAATAGCAATTGAATTGCAGTGTCAAAGATATCTATGAGCCTGTATTAACACAAGTTCATGTCTGTTCACAATGTCTTTGGATTGATTCATTCCAAATGGACATACATGTCTTCATCGAAATTCATTCCTCTCGGCTGTTTTGTTTTCATCCGAATGATAGATTTCGATTCCAGTTGTCCTAATTTCTTCTTTTGGTCTCCCAGTCTCTCATGTGTTTCAATTGCATCTATTGCAAAAAAGCTCATGTGCAGCCAATTTCCATTTTTACAATCCAAAAGATGTTTCGCAGTGGCATATGTGAGATCCCGATTCTTGACAGCACGGATGTGCTCAAGGATTCTCTTTTTAAGCATGCAGACAGTACTTCCAATGTATAGCATGGTACAATCACATTGAATCTCGTAGACTACATGTTTTGTCGTGCATGTGATTTTTTTTGTCTATTGTGATCAATCTTCCTTCGGGGTCTCTGATGTTCTGTTTGCTGATCCCTATTTTGCATGCTTTGCATGAGTTGCATTTTTGGAAGCCCAGTCGTTGATTAGTTAGCCAATTGGTTTTTGTACTTTGTGGATTGAAATGGCTTTTGATCAGAGTATCTTTTATGGATGGTGCTTTGCGGAAGGTGATATGTGGTCCTGGGCCTATGATTTTCTTTAGATCATGATCAAGTTTTTTTATCGGCCAATATCTCTGCACAGTTTTGCGAACTTTTGGGGATTCCTTGCTATAAGTTAGTATAAGTCTTGGTGGTTGTTGTTCTTTTTATTCTGTATTGGATGTTTTCGTTTTTTTGACCAGCAGCTCGGTTCTAGTCAGTTTGGCCAATTTTTTCTTACCATTATTGAGCTCTTTCTCAGGGTACCCTCTTTTACGCAATCGATTGGCATTATTTTTGCTTTCAAGTTCTGCATTTTTTCCTTGGGAGCAATTTCTTTTCATTCTTAAAAATTCTCCTCAAGGAATGCTACGAATAAGTGGTTTTGGATGAAAACTCGCACCATGTAGAATGCTATTGGTGGCAGTTTTTTTCCGATAGAGAGTTGTTTGCAGCTAATTGTCTTGGATGTAGATTTTAATATCCAAAAGGTCTATGTGATTACGATTTATGTTGTATGTAAATGGGAGGCCAATGTTGTTTTGATTGAGAGAGTCAAAATATTCCTTGAACTCTGATTTGCTTCCATCCCATATTAAAAACAGATCATCAATGTATCTGATCCAAAGGACAATTTTGTCCATAACATCATTGTATCTTGGGGCCCATGCGACTTCCTTCTCCCACCAACCAATTGTTAAATTTGCATAGTTATATCTCCATCAAAGCCATTTCTTTGCCGAACACCTTGCGGGCTGGTGTCATTGTCGTGACAGTGGCAGTCATGCATTAATTTTATTCAACAACTTTGCAACAAGCATTTTAAACGCACTGCACGGACTCTACAACTTTCAATTTCTTTATTTAAGGCAGACCGGTTTCGGCAATCCGCCTTTTTCAAGGCCTTGTGTACACATGGGTTATGTTATCCCCAGGGTAAATTCCCTGTGTACGTTCTGATTATCTTTAGATTTAGGAGACTGCTCGATGATGTCAGATACACTACTAAATATTAGTGGATCTAAAGTTTTCAATTGACTCATAGGTAAACCTTCCCGTTCTGCCCCATGCTTATCCTTTTTTTTATCCTTTTTCTTTGATACACCTAGATAAAGGCTGAAATAGGTTGTGCCGCAAATGCATTAAAAAATTGATAGAGAACATTAACTTAAACAAAATATTTGCTGTGGACATTAACTCATTCATTTTAAGAGGTTTTTTCTGCAGTATTCCGCAAATTTTCTAACAATTGATATCCCGAGATCTCAGTACATGATTTTGGAACCGCGTGGTTTCCAAAAGCTACAAGCAATACATCATTACCTCCTAATTCAGGGGTCTCCGAGTGAAGATTGGTAAAGAACTGCCTCGGCCTTTCAGGAAAACGTGAAAGACGGTCAGTAGAAGTTTAAGAGCTGCCTGACGGCAAGAGAAATGACAACATTTTCTGTAAATTTTCATCAACCCCTTTAGTAAAACTCTTAAATTAGAGACATGATGTAAAGACAAGGCTGAAACACATCTGAAGTTCCTTGTGTTTCCTTTCAGAGCGGACATGGAACACCCTGCATTGTGAGCCCGGCTGTTCCTTTTAGAGGTGGCATTAACGATTATTTACATATAGTTTGACCTTTTCTGCAGTGGCACAGCAAAGCGAAAGAAAAAAAGTGAAATTGTATCTTTTTTTTGATTGTCCACAGAGCTGGATACTGAACTCCCCGTGTTAAATGGGACGGCTATTTCAGTTGACTGAGGAGGTCTAACAGGGCTTGTATATGACTTGTTTTGCCAACGTTCCAGTTTAGAGCAAGGGTGCCTGCTCCTTGGGGCCAAGGACAAGGCTGACCCAAATATATGACTTGTCCCAATGCTTAATTTGTAGCAGTGACTGCAGGTGGTGGAGAAGAGTACTCTTTTTGGGGGGTCCTGGGACTTATTTTTCACCATCACTCATTGTCCCCGATCAAAAAGAGTTACAGTCTTAAAATGGAGAAACAAGGAGGAAGGGAAAGATGTGATAATTATGAAAACAGGAAAAAACAGATGGAAACTACAAGAGAGGCATAAATTGAAAGTATAACGTTGTGGAAGGGAGAGGCATGAGGTGGAATGAAGACTTGACAGCCTTGGTATTCAACATTGGACAGTGCAGGCAGCAGGCTTCTGCGAAAAATCTCAGGTCCCTTCACTTAAACTTTTACAAAGTAAGCGCTAGCTTCTACACAGGCACGAAAAAGCTAAAATGATGGAATGAAATGGTGTGGGTATGCAAGACATACATAGTCCTTGAGCTTTCTGTGATATAGAGACTCAAATTCCACTTCACGCTTATATTTTCCTATGCAGTGAAACAGCTTTTGCTCACGAAATCTCCAAGGAATGATGTACTACATTGATACCCTATGGTTTAAGAACTGTATTTGAAACCCAATTATTTACATGCTTGCTGCACTGCATGCGTAGCTCGTACGTCAAAAAGACAAAACACGGAAATTATTTTTTGTTCTCGCATCACTGATCACTTGTCACAAAGTAGAATGCCACACTCATGTAAGCGTGTTGATAAATCACAGTTTTGGAACATGAGGGCTGTCAGCAAAAATGTATAAAGCGTCATGATTGATCAACACAATTCTTTGAGAGTGGCAGTTTTCTTCAACACCGTCGACCAGTGGTGCATGAAGGGATCTATTCTGTGTTTACTTTTCTGAGAACCCAGGGCTTAATGCTGTACGGTCGGGTCACAAAGCAGTCTGCTTTTTGCAGATTGTAACTGCTTCGTGATCCGACCTGAGGTTTGCTCTGCAGGTGATGTATAAATTGCAAAGGGTCAAACACTTGTTTCATTAATATGCATGAGCTAGGATTCCTCTTGTGACACCTTGGTCAAGGATCCAAGTGCAATGGAGGAAGTCTGAGCGAGGCATCAGACCTAAATCTGTGCAGCTGCACTCAAAGAATGCTGATTTTATTGATGTTTTTCTTGAGATACAGAGGATACTTGGGAAAAAAATGGGCATTCTTAACCAGTTTAGTACTTCTGTCGCCCGTCGCGCGAGCTACCTCCCTGGTGCTGCTCACGTCCAACGGCCGACGCGGCCCCACCCGTTTCTTCGAACGTTCAGCACTGGCGCTGAACGTTCGAAGCAGTTAAGGCGTTAAATGGCACCGGGAAAGCATGAAGTTGTCCCCCTAGACCATAGCAAGACTAGGAACCCAAAGCAGCAAAGTTTGTCAGACCAGCCCCCATACGGTGCATAGCAAGCGCAGCGAGTGAGCCTGATCACTACAAAAGGGGACTTTGGGGGGTTTTCCTGCAAGGAAATGTGCAAAACAATGGTGCATTCTACAACACATTTGTCATTATAAATTCTCTTGTATTCACTAATTAAGCACAGTAAAAGATGATCTTAATATGCACCAGGGTACAACAATCTTTGTTGGGGTTCTTCAATGATTCCCTCCCTATCGCCCGACTAACAGCGCTTCTTACCACTCCATAACCCTTCTCTCACATGTATTTTATTTGTATTTAGAACACCTCTCATACCAGTGTAGAGTGTCAAAGCACTTTACATCACATACAGAGACAATGAATCATACGTGTGTAAATCAGTGTATAGAAAATGTTACATAAGGCAAAGGGGACTACAAGGTGTAGGATTCTCATCATCCATACTAGTAGGCATTTTTTAAGAATGATTGGTCTGGAGATGCACACACTCAGCATTCAGAACATAACAAAGTGGATGGGGTTGACTTTAATAAGAATTTAGTTCTAACAAAACCTCTTTTAGCAACATCAAGCTAATGAAAGACAGGAAAAAATATAACTTTTTAACCTGTACCGTGCAGTTTGCATGCAGCTCTTTGATAGCAGTTCATAAGTCACTGTGCTACATTACGACTGTAAGGTATGAACAGCACCATAACAAAAGAATCTATGTGACAGAAGCAGTTACCTACTGAGCTATGCTCATAAAATGCTGTTCTTTACTATGCATGGTACACATTATTTCCTGTAGGCATATTAACCCTCTGCACTACCTTAGATGAATCAAAACTGCCACTAGATAAAACTCGCATCACTTTCCAGAAGTTAGATTAATCATCAGACTTATCTTCACTCTTTTATAGATGCCTAAAAACTGCTGGATATACACAAACTTTGCTGTGCTTTTAAAACTGCTGCGCTGCTATAAAACTGGCCTCCACTAACAAAACTGGTCTCCCACCCTTTCAGCTTCCCAGGGAAATGCCCAATGCCCAGTATGATCAGCCTGGCCTTGACGTAGACTACCGTCTTCTCTCTCGTTCGCCAAAGTCCTATATTCACAAGGTGAAAGCTGTACCAGGAGGACAGCTTCCACTTTATGAATGAATATCATCCACAGTAGGGAGGCAGCAGTTATTTTTTGGCTTGGAACTGCAATTGATGTTGCAAACGACTCCGATAATTCAATGTGATTCGGAAGAAAGTGTGAGTGCCCCTTTTAAGCCTCTGCTCCTTCCAGATTGCAATTGGTTTCAAGTTGGAATATTTCTGGCTTGCAATGTTCCCTGTGTATGTCGCAACTTTGCATTTTACAGTTACAAAGCCTGCGATATTGTGAGTTGCAGTAGTTTCAACCGTCAAACGTACTAGTACATTTGGACCCTAGTTTCAAATGATTTTAATTGGCTGGGAGTTCTCTTTCGACATGTTATGAAAATGCCCATATTCTTCAATGTAGGACAATCAAATATTTTCTTCTTTGTTAGTATGCACTCAGTGATAGTCAACCATGTATATGGAAAAGAAAAAAGGGTAAGACGACAAAAGGCAGCATTTTATTTTGTTTGCAGTTTCAACATGTGCTGCTCCAAATAACACTAAAACCTAACCAGCCCAAACCAAAATGTAATGCATTCTAAAATCCCCACACCGTTTAAATCAAGTAGACCACACAAGATTCTTTCTAGCCTGCTTAATAGTGTTTAGCAGTGATCTTAAAGCTTCTTCCAACTTCCACGCTCTGCAAAGTGCTTCAGAGCTTCGTCAGGTGTATGAAATTCTATATAAATCAAACAACCCATCCTAATAAAATGTTATTATCTTGGGCAAATACTGTTGTGTCCTACTTCTTTACTAGGTAAGATACAATAGTGAGCTGGCAAAAAGATCAGAGGATTGAGTTCATGCTGTAATCAACTAAGTGTTGCAAATGGCCCTTTTTGCAGTGTTATCCCCAAACCTTTTGCTTCTTTCTCCTGTTTTTCCTGGCCTGTTTGTGTTGGCTTTAGGACTCTGAGGACTTTACCACTGTTGATCGGTGCTAAAGTGCATATGCTCTCTGTGTAAACTGTTGTGGTAGTTGGTTATCCATGACTGGCATATTTGATTTACTGGCAAGTCCCATTGTAAATTGCACTGAGTGTGCCAGGGCCTATAAATCAAATGCTACTAGTGGGCCTGCAGTACAACCCAAATGAGGAGCCCTGTAAAGATTTCTCAGACCTGCCACTGCCATGTCTGTGCACAGTTTTAAATTGCCTTGTCGACCTGGCAAGCGCACCCACTTGCCAAGCCCTAACCTTCCCTACCCTTACATGTAAGGCACCCCTTTAGTAGTCCCAAGGAACCCCCATGGGCAGGGTGTATTGTATGTGAAAGGTAGGACATGTACTGGTGTGTGTGACGTGTCCTGATGCCGTGCACTTCGGCGCCGTACTTTGGATTTATGCCTGTTATGATGTTGTAACAGCCGCTTGTGACGCTATTTGTTTCTACAAGTGCTATTTCTGCAAGTAATTGTTTTTAAGTGACATTTTGATATAAGTATGTTGGATTTTTGTTGTTTTGGTCTTGCTTGGTTTAGAAAAAGATACTTTATTTTCTAAACTTGTGTTGTGTCCATTTATGGTGTTTTTACTGTGTTACTGTGCGTTTTGAGTACACATACATTACACATTGCCTTTGGGATAAGCTTGTCTGCTCATGCCAAGTTACCAAAGGGGTGAGCAGGGGTTATCTAAAGTGTGTATCCCCCTTACCCTGACTAGAAGCAAGGATACCTACTTGGACAAAGGTACATATGTCTGCCAACTAGAGACCACCATTTCTAACAATAAGATAGTATTAAGTACCAAATGCAGGGATCGATTTGTAATCTGTACATTAAGAGATTCAATTCAAGCAAAGCTGGCTCAGGAGCACCATGGCTTTACGTAAAGCTTCAAGAAATTAAAACAAATGTTGCAATTCGCTCCTCCAAATGAATTAGAAGCCTTGGCTAGATTGTTATCCCCTTCATCATTGGAGATAGCCAAATACGCAAAGTTCTGCCTTACAACCTGGTATTTGCAACTTTCTAAAGAAATCGACAATTCCTGAAACAACATTTCATTGCATAGGATCTTCTAAATTCTGATTTAGACTTCTTCTGTATGTTTATTCAAGCATCTCCAAATAAAATACTTATTACCTTTTGAAAGTCCCTGACTAGCCAAGGCAGAAGTGAAAGTAAACACAAAAAATTCTGTGCTTTACTTTTCACGACAGCCATGGTCACATTCATACTAAAGTCAACAGAGACAATTCTCCCTAATTAGACCCACCATTCTTTTTAAAGAATCAAATCTGTTTCACAAGCCATTAAGATATCCCAGAACTACAACTGATGTTATATCAACACTTCTCAGAGTAAAGAAACTCAGGGGCCTATTAATGAGGAGGTTTGCAGCGCATTTACCATGCAACATGGTACACGCACGATGCAAACCTTAAGAGTTATATAGCCATGCAAAACAACTTTGCATGTCCCTGAGGAGTTTCAGAAATCTGGAGTAATGTAACACAGCACAACTCGCTACATTGGTTACTCTACCCTGGGAACGCATTTCATGGGCATTGTGTGGGCATTTCTATGCAGCTCCCATGGTTTTTGATGCATTCCCAGATTTACCAGAACTTAAAACCTGGGAATGCACCAAAAAGTTATGCCTTCCCCAGGAAGAAGTAACGGGGAGGAATGTCTCTATTTGTCCTTGTTTCTTCAACTTTCTATGGGTACTGCATTCTGCAGCACACATAGAGAAGAATATTCCTACCAGGATCATGTTTGTGCAGGGACGTGCCCCTTCCTGCACAAAAACAATCCATGCAATGCAGGCATCCTTACACCATTTTGCAAAGGTGTCTCCGTTGGTGCTAGTATGGACCACAGGAGCAAAAACCCATCAACCACGTTGGGATTTGGGTGAATAATGTAATATAAACATATGGTTTCCCAACAGGTATTATTTGAAGACAATTACAATTGATCTGTAAAAAACATTATCAGGAAGGACAAAGAAGACTCATTTGTAGTTATAAATGTGCTCATGGCATCATATTTATCCAAAACAGGAATTTGATAAGTTAGAGTTGTAGCTACACTGTAAACAAACAAATTAGCACAACCCTAATTGTACTTGGTGCTCAAGAAGTGCAAGTGGTGTGCACGGTGGCGACGCAAGTGACAATGTGAGCAGCAAACACGGCGCAAGGTGACTGGTGCAGGAATATATGTAGTGACTTGAGGCAACAATATGGTTCCAGCTGAATTGGGGTCTATTTAGTTTCACTAGGGGCTGGCTTTAGTCTTAGATGAACCACATTGTATGTTCGCGCCTTCGATTGCTCTGCATGGTCGACGGCGTTTCGATCCTCTTAAATTGGGATCTTCATCAGGACTGGGTTGATAGATGGACAGTGCTGATAGTTAGGTTTCTCGGGGGGGTAAGGAAGGTTCTGACCGGTGAAGTCAATGGTCATAATCGGTTCCAGGTTCTGTGAACTTGCTGCTCACATTGTCACTTGCGTCGCCACCGTGCACACCACTTGCACTTCTTGAGCACCAAGTACACTGCTCTGGCCAAACCTGCAGACCCCACACAGGCCACTGACTGTATGCAATCGGAAAAATAAAATCACAAAAATGATACCTTATTGTTTTTTTATTTTTCCTTTTTGTGTAGAGAAACAACACTCCTCTGCCTCAGTGGAGGAGCCGCCACTGTTTACCTTCCCAGTTATAACAAAATATGATGCATCAACTATATGGATGTTGCCCACATGATCACTGACTTCACTTGGCCTAATATGTGTATAAGTTCCACATTCCGCTGAGAGAAATCCTCTGCCTGTAATGAAAAAACAGAAGAGTACTTGCTAGCCTAGCATCAAATAAAAAGACTCAAATATACATTTGGAAAACTCCTCAAAACCAGACTACGTGAAAATTTGGCAGCACTTGTAGACCCTCATGTGCATGTCAAAAAAAATATTGCAGTGTTTGGCATTTTATTACATAGCTAAACATAAACATGTTGGCTGTACTGTAAAGTTATCAAGTGCTCAACAAGATAATCTTCTCATACATCACAAACACTCATCGTTAAGTGTAAAACAATTGTTACATAAATACGTTATGATAAACTATAAAAAAAACGTGCAGACTTAGAATGACAGGTCTATCAGTAAAAAGTGCTATCGACTCAAACTTGTTTGAGATTGATGCCCAGTTTTTCATCACAAGTATCAAGTGATGCATGAAGAGCACCAGTTTCTCTTTTTGATTTTATGAGGCAACTGGCACATATACTGTCATTGTATTGGAAGTCATTGAAAAACCGACCAGTTTAAAACTTTACACTTTAAGTAGAGAATTGTATCGAAGTTTATAAATACAATCTAGAAATTAAACATGTTTCTCTTCAATTTAATTCAAATCAAATATCTTTATTCAAGTCTAATAGCTTTATTTCGATATAAATATCATAAAAGCATGAGATAATTCATCACTATAAGGAGAGAAATACAGTCTATTAAAATTGATGAAATATAACAATGTTTTAAAACATGAAGATATTTCCTCCTAGTTTGAAAATTTCATTTAATTTCTAATTAGAGCGATAAAAACTATAAAACATAATTAAAAGTGGAATGTTTGATTTTTTATATGGGGGACAGAATATAGCGGTTCAAGATACAATTGTCCTCCCAATTGGTTTTGCAGTACATTTTTACAGGGAATCTGGATCAAGATCAGCTTGCCCTTCGTATAGCCCTGTGCCTGATTATCCAGGCACGACCCAAGAACTTGACGACTCCGCAAACAAAGAAGATTCTCGGATCAGATTTTAAAATGCGTAAAGCAACTCTGTTAGATTTGGGGATCTCTAGTTGGCACAGGTAGGTACTTGTGACCAATAGGGACCCTTGCCTCTAGTCAGGATAAGGGGATTACACTCCTAAATAACCTCTGCTCACCTCCTTGGTAGCTTGGCACGAGCAGACAGGCTTATCGCAGAGGCAGTGTGTAAAACATTTGTGACCACATACAGTAACCCAGTGACAACACTACAGATGGACACCACACAAGGTTTTGTATTACCACAAGACCATAAACGACAAAAATACACAATACTATTATTTTAAGATGGTAGATTTACCTCAGTTAAGTTCAGTTCTTAAGATGCAACACTTTGGTTCAATGTACTTTAGGTTGCGTTGCGCTTCCACGACAAGCAATGTCGCATCGAGGGAAATGCGGCAAAGTTCAAGTACAAAGAAATAAAGACGTGAAGATCTTCCAGATGCAGCACGCTTCTCCGGAGATGCGATAAGTTCTCAGTTCGATGCGTGGACTGCAGCAGAGACACCATTATTCAGCAATGCGATGGCAACAGCTTCACCTGCGACACTCTACTCCCACGATGTGTGAAGCGTCCGCGCAATGCGACAACTACAGGGGTGACATCCACGATGCAATGGCAGCAGCTCCGACGGGGCGCGCTTCTCGGGGATGTGAGGCCCTTTTCTTTGATGCGGTGCAGTGGGACAGTTCCAGCGGTGACATCCTCCTTCAGATTTGCGACGGCGACACGCTCCAACCTCGTTGCGAGACTCTTCTCTTGATGCGGTGCAATGCGACAGCTATAGCGGCGATATCCTCCTTCGGAGTTGCGACGACAGCAGGCACAGCGATGGCGACATGCTTCTTCTTTGATGAGTCACCCTTCCAGCTGCTTGCGACTCGCATTTCCTCAGAAGGCCCAAAACAGCAGTAGGCACTTCCAAAAGAACTCTGGGGAGCTGGGGGTTGAAGTCTGTTGTCCCTGAGACTTCGTAACCAAAGAGATTCTATCAAAAAAGTGAATAGGTGATGTTTTTTTTAATTTTTTAACTGTTTTGGAAGTGGTACTAGGCTCTCTCTTACGCATGGAAAGATGGGAGCACAATGTGCTTGTTAAAATACCCCTCACACACTAAAAAAACCGTTAGTGTCATGCTTCATCATAGGGGTCTTCCCGCCCCTATAACGGGACGGGGCGTGCTACGACCAGACGGAATACGCGGGAGCACTTAAGATGTGACAGAGGCTATGTGTAGGTGCATGGGTATCAGTGAGAGTGTAGGGACCTAACACTAGTGAGTGTGGAAAAAGTGAAAAAAATGAAAAAAGTGAAAAAAGTTTAAAAATTCCCTGGCTTAGTAGAAAAAAACAGATTTATTAGCTTCTCTAGCTGGGAACATTAAGAAGGGGTTGTGTGGTAGAGCATTGGCTACTACCTAGTCGACATGTTTCGTAAGCAGTCCCCTACTGCTTACTCATCAGGACCATATAGCGATCCCTACTAGTTACTACTCAGTTCTATGAGGTTGTGCCTACTGTCCTACAAACAACCAGCAAAAATAAGCTGGCTGTTTGGGCTTCGGGGCATGAGTTGGCCAAGGTGAAGCAGAAAAAATTGACCTGATGTGGTCTCTGAAAAAGAAAAGGGAAGAGAAAAGCCAACATAAATGCGTGAATAAGCATTATAATCTGAATGATAATACAGACAGACAATTATATACCACATTCTTGGAGAAAAACGCCTTGTAAATCTGAAAGCGATTGTATTCCTACATGAGAATCAACACGTAGGTGTTGTAAGTCTCTCGACATCAGCTGTCTGTCGCTAGAGACATATAGTGGCTTCACACTATGGGTTCCAGAATCATCTCATCACATACACCGACAATCATGACTCCATACATTTCCAACGAACTAGCAATTAAAAGGGGAAAGGGGGGACCCTCCTTCGCAATATTTTCATAAGAATTGGTCAGCGTATCGGTAAAAACAAAGCCTTTGTCAGAGAAATCAATACATACTTATCTCAATAATTGTCATCGCCCCATGAGTTTGCAGGGGAGGGGTATTCTGCGCAGTTTACTATAAGGAACAAAACCTCGTGTTAATCGTTTCAGAGTCAGCGAGATTTTGTTTGCTTGCTATGCCCCTGTGACCCGTTTTTTGAGACTCGAGGTCAGAGGCTATTACTCACATGTCTGCCAGAGAAAGAAATCATTGTTCCTACCCCCGTGCTCCTCCGAGGATTGCCGGGCTCGAGTGTCCGTTTGTTATTAAAAGCCCTGCAGTTCCGCATTGTCATCTGTGTGGGTGCCGCCTACCGCGTAACGCTAGAGCGTTAACTTCCCAACATGGCCGCCCGTTTGTGGCGCAATCAGAGTGCAAAAGCGGAAGTCTTTCCGCAGTGTCTATTTTCCTAGTCTTAGTGTTGCTCAGGATTGGTAATATCGTTGGATCTGATTCGAAACGCGATTGCATTTGCAAAATGATCAATTATTCGTAGAGTCATAGAATAATATTTGTACTGATGCAAATGAATTTTTTAAAAATGAATTCTCTCTGCAAGAAGAATCTTCATGGTGGCGACCCCCACCATCCAATGTCAAAAGCTAGAAAGGGTAGAAGCAAAAGGGGGATGTCGATCAAGAAAAATAAGGGCCAAGGTGCCATTACAGCTGGCTCCAGGGTATGTCATCATTCAGCCCGTTTTTGTGTGACTGAATACGGAACACCCATCTCTGTTCCTTTTCTAACAGAAATCTTTCATTGCTGACCAGTTCTATTACCGTCCATGTGATTTCCTCTGGTTTGTGATTCTTTTCAAGGAAATGGTTCGTGAGCTTAGTACTTGATTTCCTGCATTTTATAGTGCTCTTGTGTTCACCTATCCTGACCTTCACTGCTCTGCTTGTCATGCCTACATATTCCAGTTGACAGGGACAGGTGATCAGATATATAACATTCACACTGTTGCAGTTGCTAAAAGCTCTCTGTTCCCAGACGGTGCCGTTGTTGAAAGTTATTTTTTTACTTTTCTTAGTTAGACCACAGACCCTGCACCCTCCACATGGATAGTGACCTTGAACAAAATTAGGGTCTCTTTGTGCATTGTTGTTAGTTTTTGGTCTTTTGTGGACCAAGACATCCCTCAAGCTCTGTGCTCTTTTGTGCGCAAACATTGGTTTTGGTATTTGTAAACCGCCGCTGTTCAAAATCTTCCAATTCCTGTTAATGATTTTGGTCACTAAGTTGGAGCTGGTGTTGTATGTAGTCACACAAATTGGTCGTTTCTCTTCCTCCTTGGGGTTTTTTTCTTCCAAAAGGCTCTCACGACAATTATTTCTGGCTCGTGTGTAAGCCTGGTTGATGACACGGTCAGGGTACATTTGTGCTTTTAATTTCTTTTTGAGATCGTCTGATTGGGTTTTGAAGTTCTCAATCTCTGTACAATTCCTGCGTAGGCGCAGGAACTGACCGTATGGGAGGTTGTCCCGCAGATGTTTGGGGTGGAAACTGTTATACATTAGAAGACAGTTCTTAGAGGTGCTCTTGAAATGGGTCGTGGTCATCAATCTCCCGTCTTTAGGGAAAATATTCAGATCCAGGAAAACCAGGTTGTTTCTGGAGGTTGTGCTGGTGAACCTTAGGAAATCATCCTGTAGATTGAGCCAGGTTAGAAATTGCTCGGAACCTCTTTCATCTCCATCCCAGATGATAAGGATATCATCGATGTATCGTTTCCATAACTTTATGTTGAGTCTGAAAGGGTTGTTGGAGTTCAGTATTTTAGTCACCTCGAGATGGTGTACGTACAGTCCAGCTATACTAGGGGCAAATGTACTTCCCATGCTGGTCCCATGTTTTTGTATATATACGGTGCCGTCGTATTCGAAAAAGTTTTCTTTCAAGGCAAGTGAGCAACAATTCATCACCACATTACGTGGTGTTTGGTATTCCCAGAACTCTTCAAAGAGGACATCCTCGATGATGTCTAAAGTGGCTTGATGGGGCAGGCTGGTGTACAAGCTTTCCACATCACAGCTAATTAGTAGCTGGGTGTTGGGATCGAAACTCACCTCTTCTAGCAGGTTTAAAACTTCTTTAGTATCTTTCAAATACGTAGATGTCTTTTGGACCATTGGCCTGAGAAAAGCGTCTGCAAATCTAGAGACCGGCTCTAGGATTGACCCGATGCCTGAAACTATGGGTCTTCCAGGGGGGTGTTGGAGGCTTTTGTGGATCTTTGGTAGAGTGTACAGATAAGGGATTTTCGGATCTTTTTGACAAAGAAAATCTCCCTCTTTTTTGGTGATCCAATCATGTGCTAGTGCTTCCTCCACCATGGTACCAATCTTAGTTTGTATAGTTGTCGTAGGGTCACTGTGGAGAACTTCATAGTTTCTTTTATCCTGCAGCAACCTTCTGCACTCGTTGTCATAGTTCTCTATATTCTGTATGACAGTGGCACCACCCTTGTCGGCAGGCTTAATTATCAATCTTTTGTTGTTGCTAAGATCATGTAATGCCTGTCTTTCTTCGTTGGTAGTATTGTGAAAGACACGTTTTTCTAGGGGGTTGATATTCTCCAACTCCATCATTACTGCCTTTTCGAAGGTTAGTAGTTTGACTGGAAGGGTGTTGTCCATAGGAGTGAAATTAGATTTGGGTCTCAGGTTGGTATCCCCGTGGTCTGTTGCATCTTCTTTATCCTTGAAGAAAACCTGCAGCTTGAGGCGTCGCATAAATTCCTGTACCTCTTGGCAAAGATGGAATTTGTCCATACTGGCTGTGGGCACATATCCCAAGCCTTTTTCCAAGACTCTTTTCTGTGGAGGTGTTAATTCGTTGTCTGAAAGATTCACAACCAAGCTCATTTCTGGGTCCCCGTGGCGCCTGTCATACTCCTTGTTGATACTCGAGGGGTTTCTTCTTCCTCAGTGTTCCAGTGGACCGTGGACCCTCTCCGGTTCCTCCCCTTCGTCCGTCCTTGGCGCGCCCCTAAAAAAGGAGCGGAGGGGTCAAAATATCCATAATCTTGCTGTTGATAACCCCAGGTGGGGAAAGGTCCCTGCGGATGTTGGAAGGGGGTTGGTCCATATTGTTGTTGTTGTGGGTACATCATGGGAGGGTTAAAATTATTCCATCCTCTCGATCCTCTGAAATTGGGTCTACGGAAGTTCCTCCTGTTTCCTCGAAATCTTGGACTTCTATTCCTGCTGGAATTTGAGCTATTGGAACCAGAATCAGATGTATCATCATCTGTCACATTGTCATTGGTTGATTTGTAATCATCCTTGATGTAGGGGTAAATTCTTTCCTTTGTCCATCGGCTGTTATCTTTTTTCAGTTTTTCATATTTACTATCTTTCAGAATGGTCTCGAACTCGTTCAAAGATTTATTCATTTCGTCTAAATATTTTTTAATATCGGCTGGAGATTCATAACTCTTTATGCGTACTTCTATAGTTTGTATCTCCACCTTGAGTTCACTGGCCAATCTACTCGCAGTCTTTATAATAAGGACAATCCAGTCCCTGGTACATCGCCATGAGATTTTAGACCAATCAATCTTGAAAGCTTTATTATGTAAAAAAATGAATGGTTCATTACGAACAACAAGGCCAGATGGTGCGGTGTTTACCTTGAGGTATTCGGACATCAGTAAGCCATGGATGGCTGTTTTTATTTGAGTTCTCCTTAACTCTTCAAGTTCATCCCAATCATTGTTTTAGTTAGAAGGGCCTGCAGTGTTCAGACCTTCAAAGGTTCCCAAGGATGCCATCAGATTAGAGATCTCATCTTCCGTGAAGGCTAGGCCTAGATCGGCCATTGTGAAAAAAGCGAAGCCAAGAGGGGTCCCTTTGTCTGTCAAAAGCTTGTCGTGTAGTGCAGAATCACTTTTGTGGCGGTGGAGAGGGAAAATTTGTAGATTCTTCAATAAGCTCCCGCAGCTGCGCGCTGCCAGTAATTCCAAACCAAAAAGAGAAACGTAGAGGTACTGACAGAATCACCCTCCAAAGCGAGACTTGTATAACCAAAGAGATTCTATCAAAAAAGTGAATAGGTGATGGTTTTTTTAATTTTTTAACTGTTTTGGAAGTGGTACTAGGCTCTCTCTTACGCATGGAAAGATGGGAGCACAATGTGCTTGTTAAAATACCCCTCACACACTAAAAAACCGTTAGTGTCATGCTTCATCATAGGGGTCTTCCCGCCCCTATAACGGGAAGGGGCGTGCTACGACCAGACGGAATACGCGGGAGCACTTAAGATGTGACAGAGGCTATGTGTAGGTGCATGGGTATCAGTGAGAGTGTAGGGATCTAACACTAGTGAGTGTGGAAAAAGTGAAAAAAATGAAAAAAGTGAAAAAAGTTTAAAAATTCCCTGGCTTAGTAGAAAAAAACAGATTTATTAGCTTCTCTAGCTGGGAACATTAAGAAGGGGTTGTGTGGTAGAGCATTGGCTACTACCTAGTCGACATGTTTCGTAAGCAGTCCCCTACTGCTTACTCATCAGGACCATATAGCGATCCCTACTAGTTACTACTCAATTCTATGAGGTTGTGCCTACTGTCCTAGAAACAACCAGCAAAGATAAGCTGGCTGTTTGGGCTTCGGGGCATGAGTTGGCCCAGGTGAAGCAGAAAAAATTGACCTGATGTGGTCTCTGAAAAAGAAAAGGGAAGAGAAAAGCCAACATAAATGCGTGAATAAGCATTATAATCTGAATGATAATACAGACAGACAATTATATACCACATTCTTGGAGAAAAACGCCTTGTAAATCTGAAAGCGATTGTATTCCAGCAGAGGACGGCTCGGGACCAGGGTTCGATCCCCGGTGCGGCAGGTTTCTGGACCAGGGTCAGCGGACTCGATAATTCTCTCGCCTCGGTGCCCACTCTGATCAGCGATCACACTCGGCAACTCTGGGCATTAGCTTGCCTCATCTTCACTAACGGCCCCACCAGACCGCCGGGGATGCCTGGTCTCACCCTGGAGATACCCATTAAGGGACCATCTCTCAGGGAAGCCAGGAAGGGTTTCGCAGCGGTCGAAGCGCCTTGGGACCCTACGGGTAAGTAGTGCGCTATATAAATGCCAATACATTTACATTTACATGTGTCTCTCGACATCAGCTGTCTGTCGCTAGAGACATATAGTGGCTTCACACTATGGGTTCCACTATCATCTCATCACATACACCGACAATCATGACTCCATGCATTTCCAACGAACTAGAAATTAAAAGGGGAAAGGGGGGACCCTCCTTCGCAATATTTTCATAAGAATTGGTCAGCGTATCGTTAAAAACAAAGCCTTTGTCAGAGAAATCAATACATACTTATCTCAATAATTGTCCTCGCCCCATTAGTTTGCAGGCGAGGGGTATTCTGCGCAGTTTACTATAAGGAACAAAACCTCGTGTTAATCGTTTCAGAGTCAGCGAGATTTTGTTTGCTTGCTATGCCCCTGTGACCCGTTTTTTGAGACTCGAGGTCAGAGTCTATTACTCACATGTCTGCCAGAGAAAGAAATCATTTATCCTACCCCCGTGCTCCTCCGAGGATTGCCGGGCTCGAGTGTCCGTTTGTTATTAAAAGCCCTGCAGTTCCGCATTGTCATCTGTGTGGGTGCCGCCTACCGCGTAACGCTAGAGCGTTAACTTCCCAACATGGCCGCCCGTTTGTGGCGCTATCAGAGTGCAAAAGCGGAAGTCTTTCCGCAGTGTCTATTTTCCTAGTCTTAGTGTTGCTCAGGATTGGTAATATCGTTGGATCTGATTCTAAACGCGATTGCATTTGCAAAATGATCAATTATTCGTAGAGTCATAGAATAATATTTGTACTGATGCAAATGAATTTTTTAAAAATGAATTCTCTCTGCAAGAAGAATCTTCATGGTGGCGACCCCCACCATCCAATGTCAAACGCTAGAAAGGGTAGAAGCAAAAGGGGGATGTCGATCAAGAAAAATAAGGGCCAAGGTGCCATTACAGCTGGCTCCAGGGTATGTCATCATTCAGCTAGTTTTTGTGTGACTGAATACGGAACACCCATCTCATTCCTTTTCTAACAGAAATCTTTCATTGCTGACCAGTTCTATTACCGTCCATGTGATTTCCTCCGGTTCGTGATTCTTTTCAAGGAAATGGTTCGTGAGCTTAGTACTTGATTTCCTGCATTTTATAGTGCTCTTGTGTTCACCTATCCTGACCTTCACTGCTCTGCTTGTCATGCCTACATATTCCAGTTGACAGGGACAGGTGATCAGATATATAACATTCACACTGTTGCAGTTGCTAAAATCTCTCTGTTCCCAGACGGTGCCGTTGTTGAAAGTTATTTTTTTACTTTTCTTAGTTAGACCACAGACCCTGCACCCTCCACATGGATAGTGACCTTGAACAAAATTAGGGTCTCTTTGTGCATTGTTGTTAGTTATTGGTCTTGTGTGGACCAAGACATCCCTCAAGCTCTGTGCTCTTTTGTGCGCAAACATTGGTTTTGGTATTTGTAAACCGCCGCTGTTCAAAATCTTCCAATTCCTGTTAATGATTTTGGTCACTAAGTTGGAGCTGGTGTTGTATGTAGTCACACAAATTGGTCGTTTCTCTTCCTCCTTGGGGGTTTTTTCTTCCAAAAGGCTCTCACGACAGTTATTTCTGGCTCGTGTGTAAGCCTGGTTGATGACACGGTCAGGGTACATTCGTGCTTTTAATTTCTTTTTGAGATCGTCTGATTGGGTTTTGAAGTTCTCAATCTCTGTACAATTCCTGCGTAGGCGCAGGAACTGACCGTATGGGAGGTTGTCCCGCAGATGTTTGGGGTGGAAACTGTTATACATTAGAAGACAGTTCTTAGAGGTGCTCTTGAAATGGGTCGTGGTCATCAATCTCCCGTCTTTAGGGAAAATATTCAGATCCAGGAAAAACAGGTTGCTTCTGGAGGTTGTGCTGGTGAACCTTAGGAAATCATCCTGTAGATTGAGCCAGGTTAGAATTTGCTCGGAACCTCTTTCATCTCCATCTCAGATGATAAGGATATCATCCATGTATCGTTTCCATAACTTTATGTTGAGTCTGAAAGGGTTGTTGGAGTTCAGTATTTTAGTCACCTCGAGATGGTGTACGTACAGTCCAGCTATACTAGGGGCAAATGTACTTCCCATGCTGGTCCCATGTTTTTGTATATATAGGGTGCCGTCGTATTCGAAAAAGTTTTCTTTCAAGGCAAGTGAGCAACAATTCATCACCACATTACGTGGTGTTTGGTATTCCCAGAACTCTTCAAAGAGGACATCCTCGATGATGTCTAAAGTGGCTTGATGGGGCAGGCTGGTGTACAAGCTTTCCACATCACAGCTAATTAGTAGCTGGGTGTTGGGATCGAAACTCACCTCTTCTAGCAGGTTTAAAACTTCTTTAGTATCTTTCAAATACGTAGATGTCTTTTGGACCATTGGCCTGAGAAAAGCGTCTGCAAATCTAGAGACCGGCTCTAGGATTGACCTGATGCCTGAAACTATGGGTCTTCCAGGGGGGTTTTGGAGGCTTTTGTGGATCTTTGGTAGAGTGTACAGATAAGGGATTTTAGGATCTTTTTGACAAAGAAAATCTCCCTCTTTTTTGGTGATCCAATCATGTGCTAGTGCTTCCACCACCATGGTACCAATCTTAGTTTGTATAGTTGTCGTAGGGTCACTGTGGAGAACTTCATAGTTTCTTTTATCCTGTAGCAACCTTCTGCAGACCCAATTTCAGAGGATCGAGAGGATGGAATAATTTTAACCCTCCCATGATGTACCCACAACAACAACAATATGGACCAACCCCCTTCCAATATCCGCAGGGACCTTTCCCCACCTGGGGTTATCAACAGCAAGATTATGGATATTTTGACCCCTCCGCTCCTTTTTTAGGGGCGCGCCAAGGACGGACGAAGGGGAGGAACCGGAGAGGGTCCACGGTCCACTGGAACACCGAGGAAGAAGAAACCCCTCGAGTATCAACAAGGAGTATGATAGGCGCCACGAGGACCCAGAAATGAGCTTGGTTGTGAATCTTTCAGACATTGAATTAACACCTCCACAGAAAAGAGTCTTGGAAAAAGGCTTGGGATATGTGCCCACAGCCAGTATGGACAAATTCCATCTTTGCCAAGAGGTACAGGAATTCATGCGACGCCTCAAGCTGTAGGTTTTCTTCAAGGATAAAGAAGATGCAACAGACCACGGGGATACCAACCTGAGACCTAAATCTAATTTCACTCCTATGGACAACACCCTTCCAGTCGAACTACTAACCTTCGAAAAGGCAGTAATGATGGAGTTGGAGAATATCAACCCCCTAGAAAAACGTGTCTTTCACAATACTACCAACGAAGAAAGACAGGCATTATGTGATCTTAGCAACAACAAAAGATTGATAATTAAGCCTGCCGACAAGGGTGGTGCCACTGTCATACAGAATATAGAGAACTATGACAACGAGTGCAGAAGGTTGCTACAGGATAAAAGAAACTATGAAGTTCTCCACAGTGACCCTACGCCCTACGACAACTATACAAACTAAGATTGGTACCATGGTGGAGGAAGCACTAGCACATGATTGGATCACCAAAAAAGAGGGAGATTTTCTTTGTCAAAAAGATCCGAAAATCCCTTATCTGTACACTCTACCAAAGATCCACAAAAGCCTCCAAAACCCCCCTGGAAGACCCATAGTTTCAGGCATCGGGTCAATCCTAGAGCCGGTCTCTAGATTTGCAGACGCTTTTCTCAGGCCAATGGTCCAAAAGACATCTACGTATTTGAAAGATACTAAAGAAGTTTTAAACCTGCTAGAAGAGGTGAGTTTCGATCCCAACACCCAGTTACTTATAAGCTGTGATGTGGAAAGCTTGTACACCAGCCTGCCCCATCAAGCCACTTTAGACATCATCGAGGATGTCCTCTTTGAAGAGTTCTGGGAATACCAAACACCACGTAATGTGGTGATGAATTGTTGCTCACTTGCCTTGAAAGAAAACTTTTTCGAATACGACGGCACCGTATATATACAAAAACATGGGACCAGCATGGGAAGTACATTTGCCCCTAGTATAGCTGGACTGTACGTACACCATCTTGAGGTGACTAAAATACTGAACTCCAACAACCCTTTCAGACTCAACATAAAGTTATGGAAACGATACATCGATGATATCCTTATCATCTGGGATGGAGATGAAAGAGGTTCCGAGCAATTTCTAACCTGGCTCAATCTACAGGATGATTTCCTAAGGTTCACCAGCACAACCTCCAGAAGCAACCTGGTTTTCCTGGATCTGAATATTTTCCCTAAAGACGGGAGATTGATGACCACGACCCATTTCAAGAGCACCTCTAAGAACTGTCTTCTAATGTATAACAGTTTCCACCCCAAACATCTGCGGGACAACCTCCCATACGGTCAGTTCCTGCGCCTACGCAGGAATTGTACAGAGATTGAGAACTTCAAAACCCAATCAGACGATCTCAAAAAGAAATTAAAAGCACGAATGTACCCTGACCGTGTCATCAACCAGGCTTACACACGAGCCAGAAATAACTGTCGTGAGAGCCTTTTGGAAGAAAAAACCCCCAAGGAGGAAGAGAAACGACCAATTTGTGTGACTACATACAACACCAGCTCCAACTTAGTGACCAAAATCATTAACAGGAATTGGAAGATTTTGAACAGCGGCGGTTTAAAAATACCAAAACCAATGTTTGCGCACAAAAGAGCACAGAGCTTGAGGGATGTCTTGGTCCACACAAGACCAAAAACTAACAACAATGCACAAAGAGACCCTAATTTTGTTCAAGGTCATTATCCATGTGGAGGGTGCAGGGTCTGTGGTCTAACTAAGAAAAGTAAAAAAGTAAAAAAATAACTTTCAACAATGGCACCGTCTGGGAACAGAGAGCTTTTAGCAACTGCAACAGTGTGAATGTTATATATCTGATCACCTGTCCCTGTCAAGTGGAATATGTAGGCATGACAAGCAGAGCAGTGAAGGTCAGGATAGGTGAACACAAGAGCACTATAAAATGCAGGAAATCAAGTACTAAGCTCACGAACCATTTCCTTGACAAGAATCACAAACCGGAGGAAATCACATGGACGGTAATAGAACTGGTCAGCAATGAAAGATTTCTGTTAGAAAAGGAACAGAGATGGGTGTTCAGTATTCAGTCACACAAAAACGGGCTGAATGATGACATACCCTGGAGCCAGCTGTAATGGCACCTTGGCCCTTATTTTTCTTGATCGACATCCCCCTTTTGCTTCTACCCTTTCTAGCTTTTGACATTGGATGGTGGGGGTCACCACCATGAAGATTCTTCTTGCAGAGAGAATTCATTTTTAAAAAATTCATTTGCATCAGTACAAATATTATTCTATGACTCTACGAATAATTGATCATTTTGCAAATGCAATCGCGTTTCGAATCAGATCCAACGATATTACCAATCCTGAGCAACACTAAGACTAGGAAAATAGACACTGCGGAAAGACTTCCGCTTTTGCACTCTGATCGCGCCACAAACGGGCGGCCATGTTGGGAAGTTAACGCTCTAGCGTTACGCGGTAGGCGGCACCCACACAGATGACGATGCGGAACTGCAGGGCTTTTAATAACAAACGGACACTCGAGCCCGGCAATCCTCGGAGGAGCACGGGGGTAGGAACAATGATTTCTTTCTCTGGCAGACATGTGAGTAATAGACTCTGACCTCGAGTCTCAAAAAACGGGTCACAGGGGCATAGCAAGCAAACAAAATCTCGCTGACTCTGAAACGATTAACACGAGGTTTAGTTCCTTATAGTAAACTGCGCAGAATACCCCTCGCCTGCAAACTCATGGGGCGATGACAATTATTGAGATAAGTATGTATTGATTTCTCCGACAAAGGCTTTGTTTTTAACGATACGCTGACCAATTCTTATGAAAATATTGCGAAGGAGGGTCCCCCCTTTCCCCTTTTAATTACTAGTTCATTGGAAATGCATGGAGTCATGATTGTCGGTGTATGTGATGAGATGATAGTGGAACCCATAGTGTGAAGCCACTATATGTCTCTAGCGACAGACAGCTGATGTCGAGAGACACATAACACCTACGTGTTGATTCTCATGTAGGAATACAATCGCTTTCAGATTTACAAGACGTTTTTCTCCAAGAATGTGGTATATAATTGTCTGTCTGTATTATCATTCAGATTATAAGGCTTATTCACGCATTTATGTTGGCTTTTCTCTTACCTTTTCTTTTTCAGAGACCACATCAGGTCAATTTTTTCTGCTTCACCTGGGCCAACTCATGCCCCGAAGCCCAAACAGCCAGCGTATTTTTGCTGGTTGTTTGTAGGACAGTAGGCACAACCTCATAGAACTGAGTAGTAACTAGTAGGGATCGCTATATGGTCCTGATGAGTAAGCAGTAGGGGACTGCTTACGAAACATGTCGACTAGGTAGTAGCCAATGCTCTACCACACAACCCCTTCTTAATGTTCCCAGCTAGAGAAGCTAATAAATCTGGGGCCATATTTATGAAGGACTTGCGCCGCCGGTGCGTCACTTTTAACATGGGAAAAAGTGACGCACCGGCGGCGCAAGGCTTTCATAAATAAGGCCCCTGTTTTTTTCTACTAAGCCAGGGAATTTTTAAACTTTTTTCACTTTTTTCATTTTTTTCACTTTTTCCACACTCACTAGTGTTAGGTCCCTACACTCTCACTGATACCCATGCACCTACACATAGCCTCTGTCACATCTTATGTGCTCCCGCGTATTCCGTCTGGTCGTAGCACGCCCGTCCCGTTATAGGGGCGGGAAGACCCCTATGATGAAGCATGACACTAACGTTTTTTTTAGTGTGTGAGGGGTATTTTAACAAGCACATTGTGCTCCCATCTTTCCATGCGTAAGAGAGAGCCTAGTACCACTTCCAAAACAGTTTAAAAAAATTAAAAAACCATCACCTATTCACTTTTTTGATAGAATCTCTTTGGTTATACAAGTCTCGCTTTGGAGGGTGATTCTGTCAGTACCTCTACGCTTCTCTTTTTGGTTTGGAAGTCCCTGAGACTTCAGCAGGAGGCAAACTCTTTTCCAAGCCCTTGGAGATCCTTCACAAGTTGAAAGCAAAGCACACAAAGTTTCTTTCTCCTTCCTTTGGCAGTAAGGCAACCACTGCAGGCCAATCCCCCAAGCAGAACTTCAGCTTGGGAATAATCTCTCCACTGTTTCTTCAGGTTCCTCTCTTCAGTAAAGGTTTCTTCTTGTAGTCCAAAGTGATCTAATTACATGGGATCAGGGTCCCAATATTTATACCCCAAAATTCTTTATTTTCTGAGGGGAGAGGGGCCTTTGCCCAGTCCAAACCAGTTCTGAAACACTCTGTTTAGCAGACCTCTCCTTCCTTTTCACAGTGCAGGGCAGGCACATCAGACGCCCCACAGGAGGTGGAGTCAGCATTGTGGAAGGCAAGTACAGTCCTGGAGCACTTTGTTGACAGGACTCCTTCTCTTCCTTCAGTGTGTAGGGCAGAGACATCAGCTGCTCCCCAGGGTGTGGAGCCAGCAATGTGGAAGGCAGGCACAGCCCTATTCAAGGTTCAGGTGCAATACCTCCCTCCTATCTAGGTCCAGTCTCTCTACTCACCCCTGGGCTGACTCATCCTGTCTCTAGGAATCCCCCAGCCCTGTAACTCACAAAACCAGACAAAGGCAAGCAAATACCTACTTTCTAAAAGTGGTATTTGCAAACACAAAATGTGAAAACCAACTACGTTAAAATATGTATTTTATCATTCTGAGTTCAGGTATACTAAACTCAAATTTCTACTATGTTCTCTGAGACAGTTAGGATTATAAAGTGTAATAATTCTAACAGCCCATTCCGGCCTATGGAGAACAGATTGCCTAGCAATAGTGAAAAACAAAAATGGCTATAATTCACTATTAGGACATGCCACACACATCAGGGTTTGTCCTTCCTTATACTTTCAATGTACCCTGCCCTTGGACCTACCATAGGGATGACTGATATGAAGAAAAGGGAAGGTTTAGGGACTGGCAAGTGGGAGCACTTGCCCAGTAAGCATGACAGTACCAGACTGCACGCAGGCTCTGCAATGGCAGACCTTAGACACATTTTACTAGGCTGCTTCTGTGGGTGGCACAATCAGTGCTGCAGGCCCACCAGCAGCATTTGGATTAACACCCCCTGGGCACATTCAGTGCACTGTACTAGGGTCTGACAAGTAAACCAAATAGCTAAACATGGAAACACTTATTGATACATCAATTTACAATAGGGAGCACTTGCACTGTGGCACTGGACAGCAGTGGCAAAGTGCCCAAAGCATCTAACACCAGCAAAAATACATGAGGCAACAGGAAGAAGGGAAGGGGGACCCACCCCAATGGTGCCAGGTCCAACAAACTCGATGGTCGAGAGTGCCTAGTTGTTGGCCGCCATAAGTGTGGCAGGGTATGCTCAGATGTGTGTCCCTTGCTCACTTTGCCACTGGATTCAAGCAAGCCGGGCTGAAGACGGCTGGAATGCCAGAAACCGGTCCTCGGAAGCTTGTTTCCGGTCCAGGGAAGACATGGCTTGGCAGTTCGGGCTGGACTGTTCCCATGAGGCACAGGGTCAGACTGATTTGCATATAGCCATGTCTGAACTGGGGTGGCAGAGTGGGGTAAAGAACGGTGATGGATTAAACCCAGATCTTTTGACTGGGTGTGAGTGTTTGATTGATTCAGATGCTCCGTCCATCACCACCCCCTTTTGTACCGCTTTTGGCCACCATAAGTGTGGCAGGATATGCTCAGACGTGAGTCCCTTGCTCACTTTGCCACTGGATTCAAGCAAGCTGGGCTGAAAACGGCTGGAATGCCAGAAACCGGTCCTCGGAAGCTTGTTTCCGGTCCAGGGAAGACATGGCTTGGCAGTTCGGGCTGGACTGTTCCCATGAGGCACAGGGTCAGACTGATTTGCATATAGCCATGTCTGAACTGGGGTGGCAGAGTGGGCTAAAGAACGGTGATGGAATAAACCCAGATCTTTTGACTGGGTGTGAGTGTTTTATTGATTCAGATGCGCCGTCCATCACCACCCCCTTTTGTACCGCTTTTGGCCGCCATAAGTGTGGCAGGGTATGCTCAGACGTGAGTCCCTTGCTCACTTTGCCACTGGATTCAAGCAAGCCGGGCTGAAGACGGCTGGAATGCCAGAAACCAGTCCTCGGAAGCTTGTTTCCGGTCCAGGGAAGACATGGCTTGGCAGTTCGGGCTGGACTGTTCCCATGAGGCACAGGGTCAAACTGATTTGTATATAGCCATGTCTGAACTGGGGTGGCATAGTGGGCTAAAGAACGGTGATGGATTAAACCCAGATCCTTTGACTGGGTGTGAGTGTTTGATTGATTCAGATGCTCCGTGCATCACCACCCCCTTTTGTACCGCTTTTGGCCGCCATAAGTGTGGCAGGGTATGCTCAGACGTGAGTCCCTTGTTCACTTTGCCACTGGATTCAAGCAAGCCGGGCTAAAGACGGCTAGAATGCCAGAAACCGGTCCTCGGAAGCTTGTTTCCGGTCCAGGGAAGACATGGCTTGGCAGTTCGGGCTGGACTGTTCCCATGAGGCACAGGGTCAGACTGATTTGCATATAGCCATGTCTAAACTGGGGTGGCAGAGTGGGCTAAAGAAAGGTGATGGATTAAACCCAGATCTTTTGACTGGGTGTGAGTGTTTGATTGATTCAGATGCTCCGTCCATCACCACCCCCTTTTGTACCGCAGATTGGCATAAGCCACCTAGATCTAGCACTTGAGGACCCTGGGCAAGCAAACTGAAAATGTGCAACACTCTCTTTGTAAGTCCCACAGGAAGGGCATTCATCAGTAGTCTGATGAGGGGTATGCCACTTTGCAGTAATTTTACGGACTGGAAGTGAGCCTAATCTGAATTTGGTATATAATGCCCTATCCCTTGGGATCTGAATTATATCCAAGTAATGTTTGAGGCCTCTAGATTCTTCCGTAAGCCTTCTCTAGCGTATCTCCAGTCCCACTAGATCCATTTAAGATCTACCTTGGTTGGTGGATTTTGAATGTCCCAGGATTCCTTAAGGCCAAGGGTTATTATTAGTGCCTTGAGATTGGAAATCTCCCTTTTTGGTGTCCATACTCATTACTTCTGTGAATGCCTCTCCATAGTTTTCGAGTTCCGGGGTACTCCCAAGGCAAGCCTAATAAAGCAGTGGGCAAAGTTTGGCCAGATCTTTCAAATGGCGCCTGCCCAGGCCATATATCAAAGGTGTTAGAGGGACACCCTGAGGTAACATGATCAGGTCCCTAAACAACTTTTCTTCTGACCTACTAATCTCATCGAGGTAGTCGAAACCCCATAGCTCGGCGCCATACAGAGCTGAGGTATCTGCCTTTGCTCCATACACAGTGAGTGCTGAGGTAACAGGTCTACTAAATTATGAGCGATGTTCTTTGCTCAGTGCCCAGGCAGCGCATTTGTGATTCAGAAGAATTTTATCGAGATAGGGTCTCCACTGCGCTTTTTCTGAGAGGCGTATCCCAAGGTAATCAAAGGTGGTGACTCTCTCTAGGTGTGTTTCATCTTAAGAGATGTTATTCCTGAAAGATTTGTGGGGATTGAATGTCATAAATTTTGTTTTAGATGTATTTATGACCAACCCCCAGATGTTACAAAAGATTTGGAACCTGTTCAGGAGTTTTTGCAGGCCTTCTGGGGTCTTAGAGATCAGCAACGTGTCATCAGCAAACAGGAGAGTCGGTACCTTGTTACCTGCCAGGGTCGGGGCATCAGCTGGTATTTCTTGCAAAAAGCTAACCACCACGTTCACATATAAGGAGAACAGGGTGGGTGCCATCACACTATCTTGCCAAACTCCCCGGTTTACTGGAATCTTTTGGGTAAGCTGCCCTTGGAACCCCCATCTTATCTGAGCATAGTTACCCTCATTAAACCCTACTAAAAGGATACGGAATAATGGATGGATGCCCATATCTCACAGTGTTTCCCTTAACTTATTCCTGGGTACCAGGTCAAAGGCAGTCTTTAAGTCAATAAAAGTGAGATAAAGACTACCTTTACCGATCACTACCACTTTCCAATAAATCAAGAGGAGCCTAAAGACCTGGTCCACCGTTCCCGGCCACCGTTCCCGTATTAGACCGGAATCCCGCCTGGTATTGAGAGAAGATACCCTCCTCCTCCGCCTACGATTAAATTCTCTGCAATACGACCCTACCAACTATCTTCTGAATTGTATCTATGAGGCTGGTTGGCCTATAGTTGAAAGGGTCCTCCTAGCTCCCTTCTTATAGATTGGAACTACCTCCGCACCCTCCATGATTCTGGAACTGGACATCCTCTGGAGATGGAGTTAAGAAGAAGGAGGACATACTCAGCCCATTTTTCGCACTCAGCAAGGAACAGGTCTCCAGCCAGGGAGGCCATCTGGTCCCGGGGCCTTAGCAGGCACTATCCTACTTATGGCAGACTCAACTTCATTCAGTGTGAATGGGTCACTGTCCTCATTCCCAAGAGTAGTTGGGAAATGGGGGTATTGCCCAGCCACACTAGCGTAGTTAAAGCAGGAGTAAAGTTCACCATATTGGTCGTGCCAGACCCAAGATGGGATATGATTGGAGATTTGGTCTACTTCCCCCTTATTTGACCATCTAACCAGTGTCCAGAAGAGGTTAGTGTCCCTTGCTAAACTGGCATTTTTTAGATCTTGCCAACGGGTCTCATTCCAATCTAGCTTTCCTTGGTGCTGGGCCTCTCTGTACTCTTTCCTTGTAGCTTTAATAGTTAAACCATTCCTAGCTCTGATAGCTACTACCAAGGCCTTCCTCTTGAGTCTGCACTCTTTAGTATACCAGGATTGTCCTCTCCTTGGTTGTTCTACAGACTTAATAGGCCTGTTGGGCACGTGAAAATGAGTTCTAATCTTTTCAATAGTGTGTGTATATATAGTGAGAGCATTAGTAGGCCCAGCTACTATTCCTTCTAGTAGCTCGTTGGTGTTTTTGTGCAGTACTTGTCTAATGGCCTCTGGTTTTGCGTCTTGTAATGCAACCTTGTGCCATTTTAGGACTCTTATAGAGTTTTAGGGAATCACCTCTTTAGTCACAGAGTGCATGTGGATGATCAATGTAGGGCAAGTAAGTGCCCATGGAAACCTCATGGACATTCAGAGAGGATTGTGGTCGCTATCAGTTGTGTTCCCCACCTCCATATCTATAACATGCCCCCAAAACTCAATGTCCACCAAGATATAATCAATACGAGATGGGCAAGTTATTCTATTATAAGTGTAGGCTCCCTGGGCCTCTGACTTGGTCCTGCCATTCACTGCCCTCAAGTCATATTCCACGTGAGTGCATTTAATTGGATAGCCACTTGTGACCATCTTTTTATCCGGGGTATAGTTAGTAGGGGAATACCCCAGTCAGTCAGTCAAAATACTTTTTTGGTTCATAACAAAAACCAGAAAAGTATACATAGGTCCAAAAAGAGGGAAAAGACATTCAAATGCAACATGGCTAACTAACAATAGCAACACATCGACTAAGGAAAAAATATTTAACAAAAACAATACAAATTAAGTAACAATTTCATAAGTGAGCTTAAAAAACATACACAATTCTTTTGAATTAAAAGTTCAATAATTGACACACTCTAAAAAGAATACTATCTAAGGCTAACTAATTTTTTCCTCAATCTCATTGCTATATTTAAAAAAGTGGCAACATTAAAAATTTCCCACGTATTGGTTAACAGTTGGAGATATAATAGGTCAGGTTTCACTTGTTTGAACCCTTTGTCCTTTAGTAGGGGTACAATACATTTTTTCCGTATATCCTTAAAAAAAACGTAAAAGAACATAAAGTGAGCAGTGTCCATTACAGAGAAACCATCACAAGTGCATAGTTTCAAGTCTGTAACCTTGGTCCAACAAGGGCGCCCTGAAATAAGTAAATGAATTTTGTTTAGTCTAAACTTGGTTTATACTCACCTACCCTTTAACAGCCCCGCTCAACCCACTACTTCTACATAGAATGGACATTGGGGCATGTTATTGTAAACCATGACATTGATTAATTGTTTATTTGTCTACTATTGAACAGTTTGAATCTTACCACTAATATCTGATCAATATCGCGTTTTTATTGTCACCAAACCCTCCCCCCACCATACCTTCACTACTGCACGTTTTTTCCCCCCTTTCCCCCCCCCAGGGGCACCAATATCACTATGAATGTGTAATCTTTGTGAATATGTAATATTGCTCCTTTCCTATAATGTGATTAAAACATTATAGAGGTATTTTCTTTGTTGATTAGTATCATTTTAACAAGTTATGTAACCATATGCTCCTCCTTCACTGGGACCCCTTACTCCTAAACGTTAGCTACCCAGGTCCCAGCGACTTTCTTGGGTTAACCCTGTTCTTACTCAACGTAACTAACAATAGCAACACATCGACTAAGGAAAGAATATTTAACAAAAACAATACAAATTAAGTAACAATTTCATAAGTGAGCTTAAAAAACATACACAATTCTTTTGAATTAAAAGTTCAATAATTGACACACTCTAAAAAGAATACTATCTAAGGCTAACTAATTTTTTCCTCAATCTCATTGCTATATTTAAAAAAGTGGCAACATTAAAAATTTCCCACGTATTGGTTAACAGTTGGAGATATAATAGGGCAGGTTTCACTTGTTTGAACCCTTTGTCCTTTAGTAGGGGTACAATACATTTTTTCCGTATATCCTTAAAAAAAACGTAAAAGAACATAAAGTGAGCAGTGTCCATTACAGAGAAACCATCACAAGTGCATAGTTTCAAGTCTGTAACCTTGGTCCAACAAGGGCGCCCTGAAATAAGTAAATGAATTTTGTTTAGTCTAAACTTGGTTAGTAAATATCTGTGGTTTTCATTGTTAACAATCTTCAGATATAGTTCTAGGTCATTTTCTGATGTTACAAGTAGCTGATGGGCTCTCACAGTTGCCTTGGTCAATTCAAAGCCCTCTCTGTCCATGTCTCTAAGCCGTTTAAAGGCTGACTTGACCCATTTTATACCTCCTTTAACCAGTTTAGATGGTTCCTCAAATATTTCTGGTCGCCCTAGTAAGACTGCAACCTTTCTGACATTGCTTAACCACGGGATAGATTGCCAATGTTCTAGTCTAAACAATCCGCCAGGACCTCATGATTCACATCCACTTCTGGATTCAACCAGACCATAATCCACTTTAAAAGGGGCGCAATGGAGGGGCGTGGCCAAGATGGCGGGGTGAGCTGACGCTTCTTCCCGCAGCTCCTCCGACCCGACTAGGCCCGAGCCCTTTTTCGTCAGCTTCTCTCCCCCCGCTGAAGCTCAGCGGCTGAGGGACTGGCGGCGGAGACCCTGGGGCACACATTGATGCTACTTTGACCCCGATCGCTCCGGCGGAAGCACGCTAAGAGACCGATAGCCGGACGGTGGAGCGCCTTGGAGGCGGAGCGGAGCGGGGCGCTGTCCGGGAGCCTCGGCTGGGGCCTGGTGCTGATGTCTAGCGATCTGGAGTGGAGCTCGCCCCGGTACCCGAATGGGATCGTCAGAGGGACAACTGACGCGTGACATCGCTGAGCGTGGACCCTGCTGTGTGATCGTGGTGGTGCTTGGACTTGCGGTGGTGGCCTCCCACGTTGTGCGGGCCCCGGCCCCATCGCCAGTTGGCGACAGTGCTTAGGACCGGGAGCCAGGTCTACTGTTTCTCCTCTCTGGCTGGACGGCCCTGGATAGAACTTTCCTCTGTATACCGGACTCTTAGAGTGGCCCTGGTGGCATCGCCGGGCCTGGATGATCTGCCCGGCCCCGCCCAACCGCCATCTTGTCTTCACGGCGACGGTGACGCAGCCCTCCTCCAGTGTCGCCTGGGGTCGTCTCCTGCACCTCTACCCTTGCACAGCTCTTCTTTCCTGCGGGACGCGGCAGCCTGGGTTCCCCCCGCGGGGGCCTATGTTGGAACTTTGGCTGGGCACCGAACGGCCCTCTGAGACTGGACTGGCCCGCCATTTTGTCATCTGTGGCGCAGGGCCCCTGGTGTCCCTACTACAGCGGGCGTTCCCCCTGGCGGTGCTCTGGCGAACGTTAGAGACTCGTCGAGGGCCGAGCCTACTGCTGGTGGTCGGAGCCAGTGTTCCTGACTCGGCTGAGTGCGGCAGCTCACGGGGCAGGAATGTTCGGAAACCGGGGATCGAGGAAAGGGGACCGCACCCTGCCAGACATGCTTAGTAGGGCCCAGCAACAGCGAGACAGGGCGCAACCGTCTCTGAGCTCTTCCCGGGCTGCTGCGGACCCGACCGGGGGCGAGCCCCCCGTCACGAGGTCCTTCATGGAGGAACTGTTCAGCTCGCTTAAGGCTGACTTCCAGACGCTGAAGCAGGAGGTGGCCAGTGAAGTACGCGAGGTCCGCAGGGAGGTGGAGGGCCTCGGCGAATGGATGGAGACGGTGGAGGCGGCGGCCCAACGTCAGGACGACGAGATTGTCCATTTGCAACAGGACGTTCTCCGTCTCAGAGAGCAACATGTTGAACTCCAAGCCCACAACGAGGACCTGGAGAACAGGTCGAGGAGGAATAACATACGAGTACGGGGTGTGCCGTCCGCAGATGAAGGGACGGACCTGGTGGGCTACCTGCAGGACTTGTTCCGGGAGATTCTGGGAGAGCCCGCAGACTTTCTGATCCGCATCGACAGGGCCCACAGAGTCGGCCGACAGCGACAGTCGGCGGCACCTCCGCCGGACATCTTGGCCTACCTCCCTGACTTCCCGGTGAAGGAGCGCATCATGTCCGAGGCCCGCAGGAAACAGCCATTGACATTCCGAGAACGACCTGTGGCGCTGTATCAGGACCTGTCTGCTATCACACTACAGAAGCGTAGGTCCTTCAAGATAGCAACCGATTTCCTGTGAGAGCACGAGACACCGTACTCCTGGGGACATCCCTTTCGTTTGATATTCCGTTGGAACGGGGTACTGCACCAGCTGCGCTCCTTACAGGATGTCTGCGGTGTCTTGGGTCTCACGGCCACGGAAGAGGATGGAGCAACACCAACCTGGAGGCGTTCGGATGGAGGAGGACGACAGCGGTCAGCGAGGAGGAGATCGGCGGCGAGCGCTGGGCGACCTGACTCGCCCACCATTAGAGCGGACATGGCCAGCGCTCTGAGAGAAGCGGCCAGGGACTCGGCCGCCACGAACGGTGTGGCCTTGACGGCGTAGACTCACTCCGGGGGGAGATGGACATAGCTTCTTCGGTGCCAGGTTTGGGGGTCGGAGGGAGGGCCGGGGGAGGGCGGGGAGAACGAGTGGCCGGACGTCCACTTTTGGTACTTTCTGCAGACTTGTCCGTTTTGGGACTTGACTGGGACAATGGGTTGTTTGTGTATAAGTAGGAATTTGGCTAGTGTCCACTGGTTAGTTTGGGGTGGGGTTGGGAGTTGTTCAGGGGTTGGGAAGGAACCGTCCGGTATTTCACATGTTGACGCTTGGTCCTATTTTGCTTGTCCTGCGCTGCTGCCCTGCGCCCCTCCCCCGCCTATTGCCTGCCCGCGGCATAGCGTCTCCGGACCCTGGGGGGTATGTCGTCCCTGAAGGTGGTGACCCTTAATGTTAAGGGTCTGAATAACCCTGTGAAGCGCAGGGCGATTTTATCTCTGCTGGAGGGGACACAAGCTGACATATGCCTCCTGCAAGAAACCCACTTGTTGTCCCGTGATTGCCACAGAATGCGCTCTGCCAAGTTTCCAACTCAGTTTTTCTCCTCTGCTACGTCCAAGACCGCGGGGTGGCTATTCTGCTATCGAGCTCCTTCAGGGGGGAGGTGTTGTACAAATTTGCTGAACAGAAGGGGAGGCTTTTGGCATACCGCCTCCGCCTGGGGGACACGTCGTTTACCATTGGTTCCTTATATAGCCCAAATGACCACCAAGAACGCTTTCTAGATTCGGTACTAGTGGACGTGACTGCCTCCCCTGATCGTCATGTCATACTAGGGGGTGATTTACATATAGTCTTTGATTCTACATTAGATAGATCAGCGCAGCAATTCCCGCAGACTGGGGAACTTTCCCAGGCTGGGAAGGCCCGAATCACTGACATGGATTTGCATGATCTTTGGCGAACCCTCCACCCTACAGATAGGGACTATTCCTATTATTCGCATGCGCACCGGGCCTACGCACGGTTGGACTACTTTTTGGTTAGTGGACCGATGCGTGCCGCTGCTACGGCAGCGGACATTGGGGTCCTGACACTGTCTGATCATGCGCCGGTCGTGGGCACGTTTGCGTGGCCGACGACCTCTCCCTCTCGGGGTGTGGCGCCTTAGGGACACCCTTCTGCACAAAAAAACGGTTGTAAAGCATATTGAGGAGGCGATCCGGGAATACCAGGCACACAACGATAATTCAGACACTTCATTGGCGACACGGTGGGCGGCGCTGAAGGCGGTTCTCAGGGGGGAGTTCATCTCCATCTCATCGGCAGAAAATAGAGAGCGGCAGCGCAAGAGGGAGGAGCTGACTTCCCAGGTCCGGGAACTGGAGCAGGTCCACCGCCGTACGGGAGCTCCGAGGGTGTGGAGGCAGTTGAAGGCTGCCAGGAAGCTCCTGTCGGCGCTGGACATGGACAGAGCGGAATACGCAGCATTGCGTCTGAAACATGCATTCTACACAGGGGGGGATAGGTGTGGCAAACTCTTGGCAAATAGGCTTCGTGTCGCGCACCAGCGTAATGTAGTGAAGGACCTACTGGGTGCTGACGGGGTGGCGGTTTCTGGTGATGCGGCGGTTGCGGAAACTTTTTGTAGTTTCTATGAAGCGCTATACGCCGGGGAGCCCCCTTCGCCGTGGGATGCCATGGAATATCTGGAGTCCGTGACCCTTCCGGCCCTGGACCGCGCTCAGGCGGAATACCTTGAGCATGACATCCACGTAGAGGAGGTGATTTCTGCGATAGCCAGACTTAAGCACGGGAAAGCTCCGGGCCCGGACGGTTACACGTCCCTGTTTTATAAAACCTTTTGCCCGGTTGTGGCCCCGATCCTCGCCCGGCTGTTTAACTCCTTCTCTGAATCAGGAGCCATCCCACCAGACCTCTTGAGAGCAACGGTCTCAGTGATCCCGAAGCCTGGAAAGGACCGGGCCCTATGCGGCTCATACAGGCCCATCTCTCTCCTGAATGTCGACCTCAAATTGTACACGGGGATTCTGGTGTCCAGGCTGGCCCTGCACCTCCCGGGTCTGGTTGAGGCCGACCAAGCTGGCTTTGTGCCTGGTAGACAAACTGTCGACAATACTAAGCGAGTGGCGCACATTCTGGAGCAGGCTTCGCAGATCCCGGGCGAGCGGATGCTGCTGGCTGTGGATGCTGAGAAAGCTTTCGACAGGGTTCACTGGCCTTACCTCGAGCAGGTGCTCAGGAAACTGGGCATCGGTGACAAATTCTGCTCGATGGTCTTCAATTGCTACAAGTACCCTTCGGCGACGGTGAGAGTCAATGGGTGCAGCTCCCGTAGCTTTGCAATCGAACGGGGCACTAGGCAGGGGTGCCCGCTTTCCCCACTCCTCTTTGCTCTTTACATGGAGCCGTTTGCCCAGAGGATCCGCCAAAACCCGGATGCGATCGGGATCAAGATGGGACAGTATGTCCACACGGTCAGTCTTTATGCGGATGATGTCCTGTTGACCCTGGACGATCCTAGGAGGTCCCTCCCCGCCTGTATTCATGAGCTGGACGCTTTTTCGCGAGTGGCCAGTTTTAAAATGAACATGGGCAGGTCGGTTGCTCTAGATGTGTCTCTGGCCGCGGATACTAGACGGGACCTCCAGCGGCTCTTTCCCATGCAGTGGTCATCATCCCTGGTGCCATACCTGGGGATTCTACTGGCGCCGACGTTGCCAGAGATGGTAATGGCCAATTACGCCTCTCTTAGCAGGAAAATCAAGGAGGAGCTGGGCCGCTGGAGCAAAAGCCTGTTGTCCTGGCTCGGCAGGATTGCTGCGGTCAAGATGACGATTCTGCCCCAGATTCTATACCTTTTCCGAGCCTTGCCGCTCCAGCCGCCAGTGGGTTGGATCAGGCAGACGCAAGCTGACATCGCACGCTTTGTCTGGCAAGGCCGCAATCCGCGGATGAAGAGGGTTCTCTCCACGCTCGCCCCAGAGGCGGGGGGCCTCGGTATCCCGGACCTCCGGAAATATTTTCAGGCAGCGCAGTTGCGCTACCTTGTGGAGTGGAGCAGGTGGGAATCCGATAAGCACTGGCTCTTTCAAGACCAGGCGGTGGCGGGCCGTACCCTCCAGGAGGTTCCATTCTTGCGCCGGGTTCACAGCCCCCCCAACCTCTATGCTTCCTTTGTCATGCGGGTTCCCCTGAGGGTGTGGGACACAGTTGGTGAGGTTCGGGAACTCACCACGTTCCCTTCGCCTTTTATGCCGATAGGGGATAACCCTGATTTCTCCCCTGGGATGGAGCCAGGCGCTTTTTCCCACTGGAGGGCGGTGGGCTGCCGAGCGTTCTTTCAGATTTATGGGTCGGAGGGGGTGGTCCCCTTTCAGCAACTTCAACAGGAGTTCCAACTGCCGGAGTCAGATAGACTGCGATATATGCAGGTCCGGCACTGGGCGCTTCAACCCCAGGTGCGGGACACCGCTGATCGTCAGATAACACCATATGAGCGGTGGTTGGTGACCCGCGCCTCCGATGCTAAACTGATCACCGATCTATATTAATTCTTGCAGCCCCCTCCGTTTCACTACTATAACCCAGGCAGGGAACGATGGAACAGGGAATTGGGTAGGACACTTAGCCATAAGGAATGGGACCAAATTGCACACCGTGCGAGACACTCGGCATATCACACTGGCCTCACCAAAACCTTCACCAAGGTGTCCACATATTGGTACTACACCCCGGAGAGACTGCACGAGATGAACAGGCATGTCGAGAGGGAGTGCTGGAGAGGTTGTGGTCAGGTGGGGACCCTTTCACATATTCTTTGGGATTGTCCCTTGTTGGCAGCTTATTGGAAGGAAGTTCTTGATGAGATTGATGTGCATTTTAAAATCGAATTACCGCGCTTCCCGGCGTATGTATTGCTGGGCCTTCCTAATGGTCTGATGTACCCGCTGAAGTCCCGCAGGGGCAGGCAAATCGCGATAGCGCTGGGCTCAGCGGTTCAGAACATCCTGATCCACTGGCGCTCCACCACGGTCCCCTCCATCACAGGCTGGTTGCACAGGCTCTGGCATGTGCTGGGTATGGAAAAATTATCACTCATGGTAGCGGGGGATGTGGAGCAATTTGATGAGCTGTGGCAACCCTTTCACGCGCTTTTAACTACGGAATTTAGGGAACTCACCTGTCCGAGGTACCTCAGGCTTCTAAGATTGACACCACCGGTGATTTCAGCTGACTAGGGGGGCAACAGGGCTGGGCTCATGGGGGGGGGGGCGCAATGGGAGGGCAGGTAGTGTTATTAGCGGAACATTGGACGGGGGGTGGGGGGGAGTTGGGGTGAGTTGGGGTGTTCGGGGGTGGTTTTAGGGAATGTTGGTTGGTCTTCTTTGTGCTATTGCTTTTCCTTTTCTGCTCAGACTGATGGTGTTGATTATGCTCAGATTGATGGTGTTGCTTATATTTAGCCTTTTTCATTTGCCGTTATCTCCTTTTCCACAGCGACCTAGTCCACCATCGCACTCATAGTATCATGCTTAACTTCTTTCACTTAAATGTATGTAACCCTAACCTCCTGTTCCCTCCCCCTATGTTTTTGTCTTAATAAAATGCTTTAAACCTAAAAGGGGCGCAATGGCGATACGATCTTCTAGATATTCCACCCCGCATTCTTGGTGAACTATAAAGCCTGGGGCTGATTGTGGTACAGATAAAATAGACTTTAAAAATGTGTCCTCTGCCACCTGTAACAGCTTAACGTTCTTAAAGCCCCATAGATCTGCGCCATACATTGCTATGGACACACATTTTGCGTCATAAACCTTTGACACTGCTTGTAACGGCTTCACTCCCAGTTTACGGGAAAAACCCAAAACAGCAGAGGTGGACCGTACAAATGCATTTCTTTTCTCGGACAGTTGAGGAAGCCAGGTGGAACTTTCATCAAAAACCACCCCAAGGTATGGGAATCTGGTTACCCTAGTTAACTTGTTCCCGTTTCAATGGAGTGACATATGCTTCCTAAGCCTGCTCTTTGTACCCACAGCCATGACGTGAGATTTGGTGTAATTAACGCTAAGATCCAGGGAGGACATAAACTCATAAAAGGTGTTTAAAAGACTTTGTAAACCTACTGGTGTGCGCGCTATAAGTGCGGCATCATCCGCATATAACAACGCAGGAAGAGAGAACTTGCCCGCCTTAGGGATATCCTTACAAGCTGCACCTAAGACACTAGCTAGCTCATTAATATATAGTGTAAATAATAAGGGAGCTAAAATGCAGCCTTGTCTGACCCCATTAGTTATACCTATCTTACCCGTACAATTCCCATTACGATCATATCTCACTGTGGCTGTGAGGTCCCTATGAAGATCAGCTAGAAAGTATACTATATTTTCGTCAATGCCCATCTTTAAAAGCAGATCCCATAGCTTGGACCTGTTTACCCGGTCAAAGGCCGAGGACAGGTCCATAAATGCTCTGTACAAGCAACCTTGCTTCGCTAAAGTATACTTCCCAATCAGTAATTGGAGGTTGAGGCACTGATCTATAGTACTGCGCCCCTTTCGGAACCCATACTGTAAAGCTGACAGAGAGTTCGTGTCCTCGAGCCAATCAGATCATTTACACAGAACCACTCTGCCTAGGACCTTCACAGCAGAATCTGTAAGGGAAATTGGACGGTAATTACTTGGCTCTCCTCTATTACCTTTTTTAAAGATAGGTACAATTACCGACTGTGACCAAGTCGTTGGGATACCAGTTACAGAAATTCTATTAAAACCATTAGATAAAACTTTAGACCATATTGCTATGTTAGACTTAAAGAGGTCGGCTGGTACACCATCAGGGCCAGGGGCCTTATTGCTTGTCATTTTACAGATGGCTTCTGTTACCTCAGCCTCCTTTACTACTAAAGTGTATGGATGAGTAGCCCCTAAGGTTGAATCATCAACCCCTACGGACACATGTTCATAAACTGACTTAAAATGGCAGAACCACTTATCCTCCTGTATACCACAGTCTGAAACATTATTACTAGAATCTACAAAGTAGGGTTGATTTATCACTGCCCAAAATTTGGCGCTATTTTTTATGACATCAATAGAGGTCAATTCTGCCCAAGCATCTTCCCTAATCTCCCACCTCCTCTGTTCAACTGCTACTTTGTATGCTTTCCTTAGGAGTGCCACACCTTTTCTATCAACAGGCTTACATTTCAGGGCCTCCTTCAATTTGCAGTTGGCTACTGAGCAGTTATGGTTGAACCAGCCTACTGGCCCTGGTACTTTAACTTTTCCGGGATGCGTTAAGTCAGACGAAATCTGCTGGCAGACCTTTTGGAATGCCTCCACTACTTCACTGTCCCCTGCTTCCTTGTCCATGCATATACGCAACTCCTCCCCTCTACTGTTGGAGAGGTTGCTTAGGAAATCCTCAGGGATGATTTTACACCATTTAATTCTCCGCACCTGATCTGTGGCCCGAATATCTTGTTTATCAGCCCCGTTCAATTGCGTCCCGGATCTAGTAAAAATGCCTCCAACACGCAAAAAAAACGGGGTTATGGTCGCTAAAATGGGACCAGACAGGAAAATAATCCACTAAATTGCTCCCTAATGTTAGACTTGTAAAAATAAAGTCAATGGTTGACCCACTACCATTTCCCTTAAATGTTACCCCATGGGTAACATTAAACCATTTTCGGCTAAGATATATTCCAATAAGATCCCCTGCTCCGTATGCTCGAAGTGGGAATCAACCTGTTCGATGGGGGCAAAGGGATCGTTGGACAGGCATTTATCTGGACATCTATAGATGTTAAAGTCCCCCAATAGTATTATATAGCATTCATTTTCAGACAGCTCCATATAATCTACTAAAAAGGAATGTATAGCTGTTAAGTTACTAGTGGAAGTGGCTCTATCGAATGAGTTGTAAAAGTTGACAATCAAAACATTGTAAGCTCCTTTACAGATGATTTTGACTACCAAACAATAGGGGGAACCAGAGTCAATCACTGTATGTTTTCCTAGGATATTAGCTGCCACTAGAGTTACCAGCCCTCCCTTAGCTCTTCCTCTAGTAGTAGTGACCGCTGGGAGAGAATAGGTGGTGTATCGATCCATGGAAAATATGCTATTTGTGTCCCACGTCTCCTGCAAGGCGATGATATCTGCTGTGCCTATGAATTCCCTCCAAATGGGGTCATCTACTTTGTTCCTTAACCCTGCGATGTTCCATGTTCCTATCTTGATGTATCTATTTTCTATTTGGGCATCCCTACCCACTGGTTGGCTAACTGGATTATTTTCTAAAACTTTACCATTGCCGAGCTCACAGGCAATGTTGAGCGATACCCTTTTATCCACACTTAAAATCCCGTTCTCCGAAACCGAATTTATGGAGGAGACGGGGATGATCTTATTTCCTTTACCAGTTCCTGGAACTGTTCCCACCTGTTGTCAATCAACCCAGCCCAGGTCGGACAGGCAGTCATACTGGTTTGACATTGGGGTGTTATAAAGATTATCTAATGGATAGGGGATTTGGGCATAGTTGTAATTGGACCGACATTCATCCCATTGTCCCTAAACCTGTCTATGTGGTGTCTGATGTCATGGTTATGTCTGCCTCCTCTTCTCTGGGCTAGAATCCACCCCTCCTCGCCACCTCTATCCCAGCTATAGGGATTCCTTTCCCTGAGTGCCTCTGGCCTCATCTCTCCTCTGTGGTTGTTCGGCTCTTTAAACCAGCGCCATCTACAATCCTGCTGCTCATTGGGCATATAAAAATAAGATAGGGGCCTAGCCGTGACCGAAGTCCCTTTATTATTATTATTACGAGGATTCCCCCAACAGATATAATCCGCGATACGAGAATCCTCAAAGGTCACTACTATACATTCTCCCTGTGTTCTTTTCCTGTTATGTCCTACCCAAGGCGTTCTCTCGACCATTAGGATATTGCCACAGAGATTTGGTGGTAAAGGGTGATTATTAGTTAACCAGTGGCATACCTTGTTTTTGAGCGCCTGAAAGGTTTCTGTATTAGGGGGGACCAGTTCTGTTACCCCTGTGAGAATAATCACGTAAGAGGAGGCATCTGGCGGTAGATGAATATTTCACCGTAACAAATTCTTTTCGAATGGTGCAGGGCCAGGTTTTGGAGTAGGGATGGCAGGGTGTTTTGGATTAACTTGGTCACTAGGCTTATTTGCTGTTGGGGTTTGGGTGCTAACTTTACTAATCGGATGATTAGTGGGATTTAGTGCCTGGTTCTTTGGCGTCTTATTTTTTACCGCTGCTATACACTTAGCCGCGGATCGAGATTTACTGGCTGGAGCGGTGTCATTAGTGATCCTGTTAGCAAAGCTACTATCATGAAACCTTATATCCTTATGTTTGTCATGAAGGACTTTTTCGATGCCATGAAGCCTGGCTTCTAGTGGGGCAAGTAAGGTTTTAATGATTTTAGTTATAGTACAACCCAAGGGCACCTCCTCCCTATCAGCCATCCCTGTTGCATTCACCCTTAACGTATCAACAATGATGCTATCCTCAAGGATGTCCGCCAGGGAGTTATCCAGGATAGTATCATCGATATTAGTAAGGGGTAGGCTAGCAGCCTCTAAATGAACTACTTCCGCCCCAGTTTTCTCCCCAGTAGGTTCATTACCCGGATCTCTCGACTCTACGGAACCACCCTTCTCATTTAAATCATCACTAGTATTCCCGGGAGTGTTAACACAGGCTTTCTTAGCTCCAGTGATGTTAGAATTAGGTTGCTTTCACTTGGGGATTGCCCCCTCCCTCTTCCTCCTCCTTTGTTCGTGTGTAGACACTGCCAAAGGATCTACCTGTGGATTTAGCTGGTTAAGTACCAAGCTAGTCCCAGTTGGGTTATGAACCTAAACCTGAGGGTCGAGGGGTGATGGGTCTAATAAGCTTGGTTGACTACAGTTCTTATCATGAATGTCAGCGAGGACCTGTACAGGGTTGGGTATAAGCAATGAGGTATCAGGTGTGCGGGCAGAGCCAATAAGACCCAAGGACGATCTTTTGGCTAAAGCTAATTCCTGAGAAACCCTCCTTTCCATAAGTACGATACCTTGATCAATTAAAGAGTTGGTACGCACAATAAAGTCATCTAAAGTTCCAGTCAATTTTTCCCGCCTGCCGCTGCCATGCTTCTAGTTTCGCGGCACTCCATGTACCTCAGCAATGCAGAAGGGGGAGACAGCGAGATCCACAAACACTGAGCTCTCAGGGGGTTTTCAATAAAGCAACAATAGTTATGCTCGAAATAGCCAAACAAGAAAAGCAACAATAGCAAGTAAAAACACTATTACAGCAAAATATGCATCCTCTATCTTCAGGGAGCAGCCAAGAGCCTTGGCCCAGTCCAGTCTCTTCCGGCCTCTGACGGCCACAGACAGTCCCGCCCTTGTCCCGGGCTTCTCTTGCGGTGAATGAGGCCTGTTAATTATAGGTGGAAGTGACACGAGGGAGGTGGAGCAAGCAGGGAGAGCAGCCCAGGTGTTTCAGGTCAGGCTGTCAGGGGCTACTGGGAGATGCACGAAGTCTCTGCACCTCCTTCTCAGTTCTAGCTCTCAAAGGGAGCCGCGAAGCGGGTCCGGCGAGGTGTGGCGTTTTCAGGGGTAACACCCGGGCAAAGGCAGCAGTCCAGTCCTCAGTCGACCGGCAGGTAGGCAGCGTTTAAAATCCCAGGGAGCGCTTGAAAGCGTCAGGTTTTGATGGCGGAAATGGGGGGCGGGGCAAGCAGGGAGAGCGGCCAAGTGGTTCAGGTCAGGCTGTCAGGGGCTCCTGGGAGATGGAGTCCCTGACCACACCGCTCGCAGCCCTGCTCCTCCAACCACTCAGCCCAATTCAATATTGCACGAAGTCTCTGCCCCTCCTTCTCAGTTCCAGCTCTCAGAGGGAGCCGCGAAGCGGGACCCGCGAAGCGGGTCCGGGGAGGTGTGGCGTTTTCAGGGGTAACACCCGGGCAAAGGCAGCAGTCCAGTCCTCAGTCGACCGGCAGGTAGGCAGCGTTTAAAATCCCCCATATTCTATCTTCTTCCTCTATCCCTATAATCTCCTCTGTGCTAAGAGAATCAAAATTGCTGTTAAAATCACCTGTGACTACTACTCTAGAATGTGACAAACAATTTGACAAGCCTTGTTCAAGTGATGTAATGGTGGATGAGGCTTTGCTTCCCGCTGGTCACCTTATATAGACATTGAACAAATCCATCAATTCCCCCCTCTTGGGCCCTTAGTTATAAGCCTCATAAGTCTGGGCTTAATGTTTGATGATTGAAAATTCTACAATGAAGTGCAATTTTGACACATACAATCAGCCCTCACGAGGAGCGACCCTTCCCTATGGTGGTAGCTGGTGTATGATAACAGCTGTAGCCCGACTTATATAAAGGAGCCAGGCTCCACGTTTCCTGGAAAGCGCAGATGTCATAGCCCTCTACTAGATCATTCCAGTGGGGTAGTGGTATTTTACTACTTAGGCCGGCGTCGTTCCAGGAGATATCTTTATTAGAATTTATAGGTAAAATCAAAGAGCATAAAAAATATATGAACACAATACACTACAAAAGGAACTACTAAGAAACACTAGGAAACAGCTGAGATAATAAATAATCCCACTCCTGTTATTGCATCCGAAAAAATATTTAAAATACTTTAAATAAAATTCAGGAAAATGCATTAGTGGATAAAAGACAGCCCCTCCACAAATTTCAAACTATAATTTCTGCGGCTAGCCAAGTGATACTTTTTAGCCCCTCTTTGAGTTCCTATTTTTGACTGATAGTTTAAAAAAATGTTTCTCTTATTACAGTCTAATAAATATCAAATATAACATAATAAACATTTTGTAAGAAATATCACATACAAAACGGGTAAATGATAGATTGGGGCATGCTTACTGACACTTGCCCCGGGATTGTGTCACAAAAGGGATGGAAACCAGCACACAGTTTACTTGCCAACACAAATCCTAATTTGCATTGGAAAGCAAAGAAGAACATTAAGTTACTCTGAGCTACTTTCCCTCAAGTGGTTGCTCCATGAGTGGTATATGGGTGTTCCCATGCAACCACCCACAGACTGTGACACAAAGCTCTATCTAGTAAAAAAAAGGTAGACAGGAAAAGGCCTGTGCAAAATTTAAATTATGCTGGTGTAATTCTTAAAATTTTGGGAATTTCTCAAAATGACGCCATTATTGCAATCATAGAATTACACTGCTGTTAAAGGTGTAGCATGGATCATCGGACCAACACAAACAAGCGGAAATCAGCACCTCTTGTTTGCAGAAATGGTGGTTTTTGCACTTTCTTTTAGCTCAAAATCCATCCTTGCATCAACAAATGACAGGAGGAAGCAGTCTGTCCTAAAATATATTATTAGATGACACATTTACATTTCATATAGTCATGTGTAATTTTCCTGTAATGTTGTGCAAATATGCAAAAAAAAGAATGCCCCTGTAGGCAGGTATAATGTTTGACAACATTTTGCTGTTATAAAAAAGTTTTCCAACCATGCATGTGGGCTTGTTAGAAATGGGGTTTCTGTTGGCAAAGGTATAGACCCTGTCAAAGCAGGAACCACCACTCTAGTCAGGGTAAACTAGATGCACACTAAAAGATAACCTGTGCTCACCATCTAGTAGGTTGACACAGAGCAGCCAGGCTTAACTAAAGTGGCAATGTGTAAAGTATTTGTGCAACACACTCACAGAGTAAACAACGGATGCACCAGAAAAAGACTCCACACAGGTTTACAAAAATAGACAATAATTTTATAAATTAATCAAAATCACATGACATAATCCCTTGTACAGAAGCTGAGTTATGATTTTTTTAAAGATTAAAAAGAATTCTAGAGCTTAGGAACAATCAGTGCCTATGGGAGTTTTCTGGTCGCACTGGACCAGGGCAAAGTCAATATTTCAGGGCAACAGTGATCAAGCGCAGACTAGCTACAGGACCCATGCAGGCCCTGGTGAACACAGTACCTTATACTGGTCGCAACAGCGAGATGTGGGTCCCAGTCGAGCGATCCGTTGATATTAGTCCCACAGGGGTGGTGATGCATCGGTTCCATAGATAAAGCGCTGAGCCAAGATGAGTTGATTCCGAAGTGTGATGCGCCAGTTTCTCCAAATAGTAGAAGGATGCACACAGGATCTGGTCACAGAATGATTTATTGGCACAGGTAAACAGCCATGACGCGTTTCGGGCTTTGTGAGCCCTTGATCACATGCAGAGCAGTTACATTTTTTATGCAGTGAACACAAGTGCACGCCTCCCCTGACACGAACTCCTTTTAGCTCACATGACCATAGACACAGAGGAGATACTGTTCAACGTGGGTGTTGCAATGACGTCAATTAGAGCTGATTTTTCTTTACAAAAATACTGCATTGCATTTATATAGATACATAAATGTATTATATCTAGTAACCGCTCTTAAAATACAAAACCCACTAATTGTACAACCCCCTCTTTTAAGAGACACACATATAACAGCCAATATATTACAACATAAATGCATGTAAGTTGTATGCAATCTCAAAGATGTAAAAAAATCTAAAACATCTGAATAGGCTCAAAATACTTCGTTGCAGGATAAATTCTCGCGCTTGAAGAGATCTCTATACACATACATATACAACATTAATGAATCCATTCTGAAACAAAGGCAGAACTGCAAGGAGGATCTTGTGCAATCAAAGTGCATACATTTTTGTGTGTGTATTTTATTCAAACACCTCTGCTTAATGTGCAAAAAGCTGTGCAAATACGTGCAAACAATACTTTCAAAAAGTGTATGATAAATAGATCTGTATAAAAATGTATAAATATGATTAACAATAAAAATCGGTCATGGCCTAAATCCATTGTTAATACCACATAAATATCACACTTTTGTAAAAACAGTACTTCATCATATCTTTTAAAAAATGGTGTACACCCCATATGTGAAAAAAGAGAGGACCAAAATTTACAGGAGACTAAAGTAACAACAATGCATATATCAGGTGACAGGGAACCTGACTACCTGAAAAGACAATATTAATCCGCAGTGGAGATGAAAAACCACTCTAAAAACCTTTTATATGTGTCATATGTAATAGGCTAGGTAAAAGGGAACCTAACTACCAATTGGAATGAGACACGACTGCGGTTCATACCGGGAGGTTTGGCTACAGACAGAAGACCGTAGGCACCCCAAACCCATTTCTAAGGTAACTACCGGGACGGAAAACTGCCCAGAAAGATCATAAGTAGTTCTCATAGGAAATTATGCATGTCCTCAGTATTGTTGAGACCATTAGGCCATTTACTGTCAAATTCTAAGATCATAGTTGTCTCAAGTTGCCTTAATTTTTGCTCTCTATTGCCACCTCTACGTGGTTTAGCAATGGACCCCACCACAAACTAGGTTAGGCAAGTAATGTTGTTATTGTGTTTCTTTTTAAAATGATGTGCTACCGGATATGCAGGGTCACTATGCAGGATAGCTCTGAGATGCTGCAAAATCCTGACGTGCACCTGTAATTTTGTACTGCCTATGTAATTCAGGCCACAGGTGCACGTCAGGACATACACTGCAATTTCAGTTTTGCAATTATAGCTACCTGCAATCGGGAGGTCTCTAGAACAAAAAGGAGTTTGGTAATGGGTCTTGTTAATTCCAAATTTGCATGCCTTACAAGAAGAGCATTTCGGGAACCCTGACGCTGGTTGCAGCCACATGCTTTTTTGTCTTGTCTCTGGGCTGCTTTTAACTAAGACTGACCCCATGTTTTTTGCCCTTAGAAAAGTGATCAACGGCATACTAGGTAATTGGGGACCTAATACTGTATCCGTTAGCAATATCGGCCAGTTCTTTTTAACAATGGTCCTGATTTTATTTTCCTCATTGCTAAAGGCCATAATCAGTCTAGGGCAGTCATTCATCTCGATGTCAGGCGACACATTGATTTCCACCTGCTTGATGCTAGAAGGGTTCAATGGAAAAAGACTATCTCTGGGGCGTGAATTAGCTTTGACTAGCGCCTGATGTAACATAGCATCGGAATAGCCACGTTCCTTGAGTCTGACATTCATCTCTTTTACACACTTCTCAAACTCATCAATAAAGCTACAAATGTGTTTGAGACGTAAGATCTCACCGTAGGGAATACTACTGATAGTATGTTTAGGATGCAAACTTGTGGTGTGCAATGTTGTATTTCCAGCTGTGGGTTTTCTGAAAAGTGTTGTTTTTAATCTGGCGTTCTTAACATACACTTTCACATCTAAAAACTCAATCTCATGTTTGCTTATAAGTGAAGTGAAAATGAGGGTGAGGGAATTGTTGTTAATCTCATTTAAGAAAGTCAAAGCTTCTTCCTCATCCCCTTGCCAAAGAATAAACACGTCATCAATGTCACATAAGTATTTTACAAACTTTTCTTTGACCCATGCTTGGTGTTCGATGTTAAGGACCTGTTCCTCCCACCAGCCTACGTGTAAACATGCATAGCTGGGGGGGAAACAGGATCTCATCGCCACGCCTATTAATTGTCCCCACACATCTTTGCCAAAAAGAAAGAAGTTGTTGTAAAAACACCATTCAACGAGACTAATGTTACTTTGTTATGTTCGTAATACTCAACAACTCTTTTCCCCAGGAAGTGTTCAACCGCTCGCAAACCACACGTATGTGCAATACTTGTATAAAGGGACTCTACATCCAAAGTTATCAACAACATATTGTTATTCCATCTAAATACCCAATTTTTTGCAGGAAATCACTGGTGTCCTTAACATAACTGGGCAAACTCTTTACCATGTCCTGCAAAAAAAAGTCAACATATTGACCGACATGTTCACTTGCACTATTAATCGGAGAGATGATCGGTCTTCCTGGTGTTGGAATAGTGCACTTATGGACCTTGGGGATTAGATAAAACACAGGAAGGACAGGGAATTCATTGTTGATGAACTTGAATTCTTTCATAGAAATTAAGCCTTCTCTGTGCCAGTTGTCTAACAACTCGAAAAGGGTCTCCTTAGCTTCGACATACTCTTTATGATTGGTTCTTTCATAGCAGTTGACATCATTTAATTGTCTGTATGCTTCCTTGGTATTGTCCTTTTTGGGCCATATAACAACGTTACCACCCTTATCAGATGTTTTATCACTATTTCAATATTATTGCTTAATTTTTTCATAAGGGTGGTATATTCTGCTTCCTGACAATGGTATTTTTTCTTCTTATTCTTGCCTCTAGTGGACCTATACAGTTGTTTGATTTCATTAGTCACACAATCGTCACACAATCGTGGAACGTGTCTACCGCATCTTTTGTCATTAGGGGGACAACATTTGATTTACTTTTGAAAGGAGTTATCCTTGCACCTTTTTGTAGCTTGTTGATTTTCCTTTATCTGGTTTGTGTATTTAGGTTCGCATCCGGTCCAGAAGGCTGTGAATCGGTCGCTTCATAAAGATCATGAAGAGTGAAAAGAGTAGGGACATCCCCAGACGAAAATTCTGCTTCTCCCTCACCAGTAATTTTAGATGGCCGAGTATCAGACTCACTACATTCTTTCAGCTTTTGTATGGAAAATAATTTCTTTAGTTTAAATTTTCTTATGAAACAAAAGACGTCTATGCGGGTAGCCGCATAGTTGAAGGGTTGTTTAGGGCAAAAATTCAGGCCTAAGGATAACAGTTGTTGCTCTGCTTTGGGAAGCGTTACCTCAGATAGATTGATGACAGACCGGTCCATTATTGCCGTTTCCTCTGCCACATTACCTTCGGCTTCTTTTTTTGTTGTTGCTTTTTGGGCATAATTTCTTCTTCTTTCTCGTCTTTTTTTGTTTCTGCAGTTTTTGTTAGATTTCTTTGCCTCGGTCTGAGCGTTTGGAGTCTTTCCTCCACTAAAAAATCCATTTCTGGAGAGGGGGTCCGTTACCGGAAGCAAACCGACTTCTGCAGTAACATGCACAGAAACTCTCCGTAAGCCACCTCCAAATCCCTCGGACCGGCGAAGCCAAAACAGGAGACGGACCACAGGATCTGGCCACAGAATGATTTATTGGCACAGGTAAACAGCCATGACGCGTTTCGGGCTTTGTGAGCCCTTGATTACATGCAGAGCAGTTAAATTTTTTTTATCGTATTTATGCAGTGAACACAAGTGCACGCCTCCCCTGACACGAACTCCTTTCAGGTCACATGACCATAGACACAGAGGAGATACTGTTCAACGTGGGTGTTGCAATGATGTCAATTAGAGCTGATTTTTCATCACAAAAATACTGCATTGCATTTATATAGATACATAAATTGTAATTGTAATTTATATAGCGCATTATCACCAATGGTCTCTAAGTGCTTGCTTTGGGAACCCGTCCTGGTTTTTCCCTGTGGGATAACCCGTACTGGGCACCCCCAAGGTGAAAGCCAGGCATCCCGCCACGGGGGGCCATAGTGGAGATTAAGCAAGCTATTGCCCGGAGTTACAGAGTGTGAACCCGTGATTCAAGCAGGCTCCGAAGCGAGAATTATTGAGTCTGTGGACATTTTGGGCTCAAGACCCTGCCGCGTCAGGAATTGAACCCTGGTCCCGGGTCTGACCTCTGCTTCATGGTCTGCCTCTTCTAACCATTGAGCCACACTTCTCCATGTATTATATCTAGTAACCACTCCTACAATACAAAACCCACTAATTGTACAACCCCCTCTTTTAAGAGACACACATATAACAACCAATATATTACAGCATAAATGCATGTAAGTTGTATGTGATCTCAAAGATGCAAAAAAAATCTAAAACATCTGAATGGGCTCAAAATACTTTGTATATATGCATAAGGAAAGTAATATATGTAAATTAAAGTTGCATTTAATAAACTCAGATTTTCAAGTGTTGTAATTTAAATTAATTTATTTGTACCTTGACCTCTCTTCTGTGCTGGGAGGGGAGCGGAAGTCTTTTGTGTGGCTCTTGTGCAGAACATGACTTGAATAGACTTATCTCCGTACTGGTTCTTAGGCTGAGTTGTTTGTACTTTTGTAGTGCTCTTGTTCTAAATGTCCGGGTCTCTCTTGCTGTCCTTGCCATGAGTACCTTAGTCCCTTCTGCTGTATGATGGCACCCACTCTCCTGGCCTCCCCTCAAGAGTGCCTTCTTGTCTATCTCAAGGCTCCTGTGCTGTGTCGTGGCTCAGAGACTTACTGGCCTCGTACTTTGTAATGTGGCTTTTCATAGCCTATGGTAGGCTGAATGATATAGCCTTACTTAGCCTTGCCATAATGGGTGCCATCCAATTATTTTGTGCTCTGAGCACTCTCATTTTTCCTTTTAACAATCTGCTCTCTGCTCCTGCTCTTGCCTCATGTGTAGTCCCCGAAGCAGCTGTTCCGTACTCTCATCTAACATAGGTGTGTTTTTGGCGCTCTTGACCCTTTGAGCTTCATGCCCCATGTCCCTTCACCGGGCCCTGCAGGGTTTAAGGTCCCGTTAGGAGTAAAGCCTCTTTGCAGTGCACCTCCTGCCTGGTAACCGCCCCTTACCCGCCCCCCTACCCCCACATGCTCTGCCGGGTGGGGGCGGTACAAACCCCATCTCTGGACCAGCCCGTTGTGCAGCCTGGGGTTAGGCATGGTGGGGGTACTGAAGCTGGGGTAGAGAAGAAACGCAGACCGAGTAAAGGGTCGGCGTCTCATTGCAGTCAATAGACTCGAGGGCCTGCATCGGCCGGGAAAAGTGGCTTTCCGTATAAATATGCAAAGCGGGTATCCACTCACTGAGAGTTAGAACACTGGAGAGAGAAAGGCAAACAGTAAGTATCTGAGATATTACCGCCTAAATGAGGCGGAAGAGGAGGGAGCCTCTTTTTTATGTATAACCCTCACACACTCTAATAGTGACATTCTTCGTCATCAGGTTCACCCTGACTCCAAAGGTCAGGGTGGCTTGACCGTATTTCAGGCAACACTTAGAAAACAGGTTATCTTACTGTTTTAGCTTTTTTGTAGCATTAAGATAAAACTCCCTAGTTCACCCCTGTTATCCCTTGATTTATGAGGTGAATAGGGATAATATAAATGAAAGAAGGAGAGGGGCAATCAGGATGGTGTGGCCCTATGACCCTAAGCACCGTGTGCCAACATGTTTCTGCCCTACTCTATTGGCCCGTGTAGGTCCGGGGCATTCGTCAGGGCGTCACCAGTGAAGTGATCGCCAGTAGCGTCACCTTGTGATATTTCCAAAAGTGAACATGCAAAGCCGGAGTATAGGCCCTGGGGTGTTACAATCTGCCAGTACAGATTGTTGTGATAAAAAGATTGTACTTGCTATACCTTGGGAAATTATCCTGTGAACAGAGGTTTTAAAGAAAAGCGGAAAGTTAATCAATTTATACTTTCAGTCTCAATTTTTACAATTTCCAATCTCTCGTGGTAGCAAGATCATGCATGTTGGTACTGGCATTTGCGCGTCTTACATAGACCTGCTTGTCACCAACATATTTTGTAGTATACTTATCAAATATTATTGTTATACATCCGTTATTTCATGATTCTTAGAAGTGACAGGTCTCATTTGCAGGGTGCCCAGGTGGTAGGTTCATTCATAAGTCAACTTAATTTTAAAAGAAAAATCAATTGTACATACATACTTAAGCATACTTAAAAGAACAGAAGCATATTACCCATGGAATTTGGGTAAGTACGTCATGATACATGTGGTAGTGAGCCACACTGTGAATGCTTAATATTCTAATATATATAAGAATTACTTGTCAGGGGGCGGCAGTAGGAAGGCCCTGTAGTCACACTCTGTTACTGGGATAAAACTGTATGTACACATATATACACACACACCCAGGAGTGAGGAGGAAGAAGAAAACAATGGAGTCAGGAACTTTGCTAACGCATTGTGTGCTTTAGTGAGTAAACAACACAGGCATAGAGTAATGTTATATGGACTGGCACCGTCTAGGCTCCTCCAATAAGAGTAGATGATCCCAAAAAGGGGGTGGGTCCCACCGTCCCACCCCCCACCCCCCTTCCCCCAAGGCAGACAAGTCAGGCAACACAACTGCTTTGGATCAGGGGTCGGGACCCCCGGCCGTATTTCATTACAAACTTTAAACATTCAGATAGCATACATTATATACAATGCACAGAAAGTCCAAATACAGATGGGCACAGTTGTTGAAAGGCTAACCTTAACATTTTTCTAATACATCTGGTTTTTCTATTGTATTCTAAATGGAAATGATTTCCTTTATGTGCAACCCTTTAGAGCCTACGGCAAGGTCAATGACTGGCAACCCAGATCCCTATCCTCTTGTCTCCATAAAATGGGTAAGCAGTATGCGCCCTTGCACCCTTGATTGCATGCGCGTGCGGGGTGGCCCATGGCCTACTGAAAGCGTGGCTCCCAGAGGCCCCCACACCCCCTCCAGCATGCTGTGTGGGTGTGGCCCATGGCCTACTGGAAGCGTGGCGCCCAGAGCCCCCCGCACCTCTTCCACCCACTGACTGAAACTGCCCCTTGGAGTTCTATGAGAGACCCCCTGTCTCCCCCTCCGGCGTCCCCTTTCATCAAGGTGATGCCCTCAATGGACCGCAAACTATGCTCACCAACCATGCCCTTACCGCCAGACCTGGGAAAACGCACAAAATACGACATAATTAATTTCCTTTAGATGAAATATATTTTGTAAGCACTAAAATACATTGTCCTGTAACCAAAAAAGAAACTACGCACATCAATACATTTACTTGTACTACTTAGAAAATAATAAACTTGCTTTGAAAACAATAACATACTTCACACAATATATTCACTCGACAATATCTGCCTTATGGGATGGTGGGAGGGTAAAATTTAAAAGAAACCTGGTCTCCTCTCGGCCCGATCGCAGAAGCACTTCCCAGGAAGAGGGGCAGGCACAAACAGAATGCCTCCTCGCCTGGGACAGGACCTTATCGCAGAATTCTTTAGGAGGGGCACAACCAGTTACAGCCAGCCTGCCCCTCCTTCCAAGCAAAGCCCCCCGACCCGGAAGCGCTGCGAGGTGCCTCCAGTGCAGAGGAGCTCACGCCAGACCCCTTGTAAAGGAAAGGGGTGCCGCTTCATTTCTGCATGCGGCAAACCCACCCCCACTCAGATCCCGGGGCCGGCACAACCGCCTAATGGCAGGGCTGGCTCTATGCTGAGCCAACCTTTCAAAGAGACGCGTTGTAGTGCGGTCTTTAATCAATCAATCAATCAAAGACATTTATAGAGCGCACTACTTACCCGTAGGGTCTCAAGGCGCTGGGGGGAGGGGGGTGCCGTTACTGCTCGAACAGCCAGGTCTTCAGCTTCTTCCTGAAGGAGAGGTGGTCTTGGGTCAGGCGCAGGTCGATCGGGAGGGAGTTCCAGGTCTTGGCGGCCAGGTAGGAGAAGGACCTTCCTCCTGTTGTCGCTCTTCGGATGCGGGGGACGGCGGCGAGGGCGTGGTTGGCTGATCGGATGTGGCGTTTGGGAGCGTAGAAGTTGATTCGGTTGTTGAGGTAGCTCGGGCCTTGGTCGTGTAGGGCTTTGTGTGCGTGGGTGAGGAGGCGGAAGGTGATTCTTTTGTTGACGGGGAGCCAATGCAGGTCTCTCAGATGTCCGTAGATGTGGCTGGTTCGTGGGATGTCGAGGATGAGTCTGGCTGAGGCGTTCTGGATCCGCTGGAGTCTCTTCTGGAGCTTGGCGGTGGTACCGGCGTAGAGGGCGTTGCCGTAGTCCAGTCGGCTGGTGACGAGGGCCTGGGTGACGGTCTTCCTGGTCTCGGTGGGGATCCACCAGAAGATCTTTCGTAGCATGCGTAGGATGTTGAAGCATGCCGAGGAGACGTTGTTGACTTGCCTGGTCATGGAGAGGGAGGAATCCAGGATGAAGCCCAGGTTGCGTGCGTGGTCTGTCGGTTTGGGTGCGGTGCCCAGGGCTGGAGGCCACCAGGAGTCGCCCCAGGCGGAGGGGGAAGAGCCCAGGATGAGGACCTCCGTCTTGTCTGAGTTCAATTTCAGGCGGCTGGTCGTCATCCACTCGGCTACCTCTTTCATCCCTTCGTGCAGGTTGGCTCTGGCGGCGGCGGGGTCGTTGGTCAGGGAGAGGATCAGCTGGGTGTCGTCGGCGTAGTAGATTATGTTCAGGTTGTGTTGGCGTGCGATGGCTGCGAGGGGGCTCATGTAGACGTTGAAGAGGGTGGGGCTCAGCGAGGATCCTTGGGGGACGCCGCAGATGACTTCGGTGGCCTCTGACTTGTACGGTGGTAGGCGGACTCTCTGTGTTCTTCCGTCGAGGAAGGAGATGATCCATTCCAGAGCCTTCTCCTGGATTCCGACGTTGCTGAGGCGCTGAACTAGGGTGTGGTGGCAGACAGTGTTGAATGCCGCGGAGAGGTCCAGGAGGATGAGGGCCGCTGTTTCTCCGTTGTCCCTCAGGGCTCGGATGTCATCGGTGGCGGCGATGAGGGCGGTCTCGGTGCTGTGGTTGGCTCGGAAGCCAGACTGTGAGGGGTCGAGGGATCCATTCGTCTCAAGGAAGGCGGCCAGCTGCTTGTTGACGGTCTTCTCGATGACTTTGGCTGGAAACGGGAGGAGCGAGATGGGGCGGTAATTCTTGAGTTCGGTGGGGTCCGCTGTGGGTTTCTTGAGTAGAGCGCTGAGTTCGGCGTGCTTCCAGCTCTCAGGGAAGGTGGCGGTGTCGAAGGATATGTTGATGATGTCTCGCAGGTGGGGTGCGATGACAGCGTCGGCCTTGTTGAAGACGTGGTGGGGGCAAGGGTCGGTCGGAGATCCGGAGTGGATGGAGTTCATCGTGCGGACGGTGTCTTCGGTGCTGATCGGAGTCCAGGCGCGGAGGGTGGTGGTGGGGGGTGGTGGTTCGGTCGTGGTGTGCGTTGGTTGGTTGTTGAAGCTGTTGTGTATGTCCGCGATCTTGTTGTGGAAGTATGAGGCGAGGGAGTCGCAGAGGTCTTGTGATGGGGTGATGTAGTTGTTTCCTGCGCTGGGGTTGGATAGCTCTTTCACGATGTTGAAGAGTTCCTTCCAGTTGTGTGCGTTGTTGTCCAGCCGGTCCTTGAATGCAGTTTTCTTGGCGGCGCGGATCAGCTGGTGGTGCTTCCGGGTGGCAAGCTTGAAGGTGGTCATGTTGTCCGGTGTTGGTTCCCTTCTCCAGACTTTCTCGAGGGCTCGGCAGTTCTTCTTGGAGCTCTTGAGTTCGTTGGTGAACCATGGGGCTTTCTTGCTGCCGGGTCTGCTGGGCGGGGTCCTCAGCGGGGCGAGCTCGTCCGCGCAGTTGCTGATCCACTTCGTGAGGTTGTCGGCGGCCTGGCTGGGGTTCGCTGAGCTGGCAGGAGGGTGCTGGCTCAGGGAGGTGGCGAGCTGGTCGGCTGTGATCTTGTTCCAGCTTCTGCGGGCAGCCTGTTGCTGGTGGTGGTGGGTCGTCGTTCTTTTGAAGGTGAAGTGGACGCAGCTGTGGTCCGTCCATTGAAGCTCTGTGGCGTGGCTGAAGGCGATGTCTTTGCTGGATGAGAAGACTGCGTCGAGTGTGTGTCCGGCAAGGTGGGTGGGGTGGACACCAGCTGCTTGAGTCCAAGATTGGCGAGGTTGTCGAGCAGGGTGCTGGTGTTGCGGTCGTTGTTGTTCTCCAGGTGGAAGTTGAGGTCTCCCAGGAGGATGTAGTCGGCGGAGGGGAGGGCGTGCGGGCTGACGAAGTCGGCGATGTCCTCGCTGAATTGGGTGCGTGGTCCCGGAGGTCGGTAGATCAGAGTGCCTCTGAGGGTGGTCTTCGTGTCGGTGTGGATCTGGAAGTGCAGGTGTTCGGCGGTGGTAAGGGTGTTGTCGGTGCTGGTCGTGATACGGATGGTGTTCCTGTGGATGATGGCGATGCCTCCTCCCATCTGGTTGGCTGTGCGGTCCCTCCGGGTGATCTTGTAGCCCTCTGGGATGGCGATGGCAATGTCGGGAGCTGAAGAGGCGTTCATCCAGGTCTCCGTGAGGAAGGCAACATCAGGGGCTGTGGTGTCGAGGAGGTTCCAGAGTTCGATGGCGTGTCTGTGGACGGAGCGGGTGTTGAGCAGGATGCACTTGAGGTGGGTGCTGCTGGAGTTCGACTTGGCGGGTGCTGGTGCGATGCAGGTCCGGATGCAGGTGAACTTGCAGGCGTGGCAGCTGAAGGGTCCGTGGGTGCGTCGTGGTGTGGCGTGGTAGCACCCTGGGAGTCGACCGGCGTTGAGTGCGCTGAGGTTGGCAGCGGTGTACGTCAGGCGGGTCGGCCGGGGTCTTCGGGGGCCAGGGGTCCTGGCACTGGGCGCGGTCCAGGCACGGACGGGCTTACTTTTGGCGCGCCTTCGGCGCACAATCGGCGCACCCGCTGCGCGTGACCGCTGCGCGTTCGCACGGTCGCCATATATGGCCAAGTGCGCGGGGGGGCGGAGCAGCTGGGAGGCGGGAGCAGGGAGGGTACAGAAGGCAAAAGGGGCGGGGGTTCGTGGCGGTGGCGGGAAGCGGGGAGGGGGGACGAACGGCGGCAAAAAACAGCGGCAAACAGGAAGGAAAATAAACAGAAGACAGAAAACAGGCAATACAATTTGACAACAACAGTCTAACAAGGCTAAAACAGCTGGGGCAGGTTAGGAGAGCAGGGACCACGCCGCTCGGGGGCAGGGGGCGTGGTCACGCGGCGGTAGCGAGGCAGTCAGGCAGGGAGAGCACACGCAGCAGCTGGTAGCCGTGCGGTGCGGGGGTGTCCTAGAACTAGGTCTTTAGTTCTACCCTCTGCTCATACTCACAACTCCAAGGGTCCCATCCTGTGGGTAAACCTACTGGTCACATCTGCTCCCCTCGCTGGTAACGAGATGTTTGGACGGTCTGCGTTTTAAATCCCACTTACTGCATTGTTCAGTAGTAACGATTATGTGACGTTTGTGACGTGAGTTCATGAGCATGATCCCAAAGTCTGTAGCGTCATGCCTTATGCGTAACTCTGGTCGCCACGGTGATCGGAGAACGCATCTTCTGCTAGGGAAAGTTACCTGGGATTGATCGACACTTTGCTCATGGGACCCTATGGGAAGGCTTGTTGGTTGGAGACCCAGGAAAGATGCAGGTGATAGTTGTAAATGGACCCTGAGGTGCTTCGGGCATATGAAACAGGGATGCCTCCTCCCCTCTAGTGACTGTGAACACCATGTATACTTCTGAAGAGGGCGATTCTGCATGCAAGGCAGTGGATTGGGTGGTAACACCTTTTTCCATGGGGAAAGGAGAGGGACAAGGCTAGATGCCAGGTCGCAGTACGAACCCAACCTGCGAGATCTTGTTTATGGGCACATGGAAAGCATGCACTCGATGACTAAGGACTAGCCTAAGCAAGGGAGCGTAAAGTCTACCTCACAGCCGGGCTCCCGCATTGAAGGGAAGAGGCCCAAGGAACTAAAAGTAGAAAAAGTGAAGAACTGTTGTGCTGTGTAAAAGAGGGTCAGGCTGAGGCCTGCAGTGTGGAACCGGCAAAGCGATGTGCCAGAGAGCTCTGCGGCGCTCCCCCAGCTGCCTCACGCAGAGCGCGATGGCTCCGTTCCCTTCTCATGAATCTTCCTCTCCAGGGCCGGACTGGTGATTCAGAGCACCAGGCAATCCCCTGGTAGGCCTGAAGGGTTAGGGACCGGTTTTGTGACAGGGGGCTGGTTTTATTACTGGGGGGCGATTTTTTAACAAAAATCACCCATTTTCCTCAACTTTCAAATTCTGCTCACCATACCGCAGGCACCTCCAGGTTTCATTTCCTTGCCTTGCCCTACACAGGCAGCCAGACTACTGTGCCACATGAGTGAACGCAGTGTTCCTTTTTTTTAAGAAAATACATAATAATAAAAAATATATATAAGTACCAGGTATCAATATATACCTTTAATTGCAACTTACACTACCCACTGTCCAAGCATGAGTTTCAGACTCTTTTGAATGTTCTGAAACGTGAGACTGAAATGTCTGTCTTTTATACTTACGGAGCCTATAATTAAGCCGATTCTCAAAAGTAATGGCTCCGTCTTCACAGTGCAGGTACAGCTATTTTCATATCTAGACTACGGTTTAGCAAACATTCTCATCCTCTACAGCTGAAAATCAGCCTGAACGGTTCTGGGTTCAAAAACAAATTGTCTTTGGGTTTGTTGGACTGCTACTACTGAAACCAAACGACTTCAAAATTATCCTCAGGAGTGGAGTCCCATAGCCACATGCTAACAGGCCGCATGCTAACCACGAGCTAAGGGCATTATGAGGCGAGCACACATGCTTTTCAATTTGTTTAGCTACTATGTTTCAGACTCTGAATACAACACCCAGCAATTTTGCCAGGAGAGACATTCCCTCTGAGCTGGCAGGGATTTTCCTTTTAGGTTTTCATTCCGGCCTGATGTAGTCTTTTCTGGAGGGGAAAACCAAAATGGGAGTCATTAGAAAGCATTTTGCTGTAAGTATGAATGCATTATGCCTGTAAATTTCCTCAGCAGATCCCGAAAATATAGGATGTTGCAATAAATGATGGGACCACAAATATCCTTTTCATCAGTGGTTAAAGAGTAGTTGTTCAGAAAGCACCCACACTGGATGGGTTGGATCATGCCATCTAGGATGGTGGGCCTATGAGAAGGTATGAGAGGTACTGATTTTTATACATATATGATGCAAATATGGGAAGTGCTTCACACGCGTGTATTACATTGCTCCAAAAATACATAACTGCATTTAAAAGTACAAGATATCAGCTAGAGGGACTGGATTGAGGAGGAAATATCTCCTGCCACTCTCTAGTTCAGGGACAAGTGTCATAGTTATGGTGCTTGTCAGGCGGGGCTTAAAGTGGGATGAAAAAAGGGGTCTCTCAAAGGGGCGTGGCCGTTGGAATGAAGGACATGGCTTAAAAACATGAAAGCTAAAAATATGTGCTATATAGAAAGGGAAAAAATGGCAAAAGGAGGAACAGATATGGACAAATTTTCACAATAGATGACAGTAAATTCTCCTATTGGTCCTGTGACTAACGTCCACTGCAAAATTATTCAAATGTTTTCTAATATCATCACACCCACAGGAGGATAAGATTACACATTTTATTTCTTGTAATCTATTCAAATTATACTTTTTTCATTTCTTTTATATATATCACAAAACACAAGCACAAAATCCTCTCAAAAATGTATACATTATACACAACAAATAAGCCTACCTATGTACATACCTACATACAAAAAATATACACAATAGAACAACATTTACACTTTATACAACAAAAACAATATATGACAAAAAAAGGGGGAAGGGTATAATTTATATATATATATATATATATATATATATATATATATATATATATATATATATATATATATATATATATATATATATATATATATATATATATATATATATCTCTGTTAAGTACTTCCTATCTTTCACCCTATGGAACAGGACTACAGAAGTGTCCTCCTATTGAATCTAGGTGGTACACTGGGAGGTAGTCGGACACGCCGGTTCCAAGCAAAAACTTTGTGGAGCCCCACTCTTCACATGTGTCCAGTGAAGTATCTTTCACAAATAAATTGAGAACAACAGGACTCTTCCAATGGGAAAGTGTTGACGCGGTCGCGTTTCGGCCTTCCAAAGAATTAGGCCTCCTCAGGACAGGGCATCAAAAGTAGGGGGAAACAAACCTAGAATACATATAATACAATACATTAACTTGCAGGTAGATGATCAACACTCCGCGTGCCACCGTGCCCTGCTCCACAACCGCCCCCATTCTACTTCAACTAAGGTCACGTGTCTCTACCAATCAGGATTACATCCAAGTAACAAGCTCAAAAGAGGGAGAGAAGCAAAGAATAAAACCATAGCTAACCTGTGATACCGTAACATCCCCAAAAGCTAAAAAGAGTAAGGGTCGGGGAAGTCTGTGCTCTAGGTCCACATAGTGCAAAAACCATCAAGTTGGTTATCTGAATAGGTCAGTGCTCAAAGTGAGAAAAAGGTGCGCACAATCAGTGATCATCACATGCCTAAAACTATTAGCAAAGACTACCGTAACCGCAAAACTAAACCAGACTACTTACTTGAACTTCACGGTGGCAAGCCACCCGCTATGTCGACAAATGCCAACTAATTCTAAAAGAGGGTCAAAATGAGGCACAGCATAGTGTGCCACCCAACTGGTATTATGCTGTTTATCATTGTATTCAGTTATATAGTTATATAGTGCAACACGCAACATTATACCTACAACAAAAAGCCAGGGTTATTGGATTTGTCAATGGTTGTTAGTTGCATAAGAAAAAAACAGCAACTACTGCTTCATTGTATATAATATTGAAAATGCTTCAGTTCAGAAATGATTTGACTGTGAAAGAACAATACCAAGTCTCTTTGAAGTTACATCAAAGTCAGTGAATGGTGGTACTCCTGCAGAGTTAAGATTTCTTTTTCATCTGGCCTGAGTGTGAGGGCAAAAATGGAGAGCCCGATAGGGACCCATCTCATCAGCTGTTTTTTTAGAATTGCTGGGCACCGACAGGCCCCGGCTCACTTAAAGTCATGTTGTCAGGACTTTGAAAGGGTGCTCTTTTAATTAAAATGCATGATGCGGAAGGCCTGTCTTTTGGTTCTCATTCTTGCAGTTTCTGGTCCTTAGTCCGACAATGCTAAGACTACATGTGCTGTGCCTGCTATATGAAGTCTAAAATGTATCTGTCTAGTAGACTGGCATCTATAGTGTCATTTGATAAATGTTGTGATCTCGCTTTTAGTGGTGTTGAATGGGTGTGTGTGGAAATGCACAGATCTGCAAAAGAAGGGTCCAGCTTTCATGACACCCCCACAGATGGTGAATCTGTCAAACTATCTGATCTGTTCTGAAAGGATGTCCTGTGCCTTAGATGAAATTTTGGCCTTTTCCACTCTGAACCACACCCTCACTACCTCCACCAGAATAGGAGAGGCTACCCTTGTTCTTTGTGTGATTATTGAACTCATCACAATCCCATGACTTCAGTGATGTAACATTGATGGCAGCACCCACACTCTGAAAAGTGTTCCAGCGCCACTGACCTGGGAGCCTTTGTGTCACATTTCCATGCTTTCTGCCTTCCAGAGTGCTTATCAGGGCTTATGTGTGACATATCCATGCTTTCTGGCCTGTGTGCTTATGTGTACATTTCCATGCTGTCTGTCTGCCTAGGTGCTTCTGTGTGATGTTTCCATCCTTTCTGGCCTGGGTGCTTATGTGTGATATTTCCATAGTTTCTGGCCTCAGTGGCCTGGGTGTTTATGTGTGACATTTCCCCAGTTTCTGGCCTCAGTGACATGGGTCCTAATGTGTGACATTTCCATGCTTACTGGCCGGGGTGCTTGTGGGAGGTTTCCAGGCTTTCTGGCCCGCTGTGACATTTCCATAGGTACTGGCCTCAGTGGCCTGGGTGCTTATCAGGTGCTTATGTGTGACTTTTCCACACTTTCAGGCCTCAGTGGCCTAGGTGCTTATGTATGACATTTCCACAGTTTCTGGCCTCAGTGGCCTGGGTGCTTATGTGTGACATTCCCATGCTTACTGGCCTGGGTGCTCATGTGTGACATTTCAGTGCTTAATGTGTGACAATGTGAGTGACAATTTATTGAAAATACAATAAGGAATATAAGAATGTAGTTCTTATGTTGTAAAGTTATGGCATTGAGACAGTCTCAAAAAGAGCCTAAAACACAAAGCACTTTTGGATGAAAAGACATGAGTGGCCCGCAGGGTGGTGTTTCTCTTGTACATTTTTTCCTTTAAACTTTGCACAATTGTTTGAGGTTAAGTCCATTTTAAATCTCTTTAAACTATTTTTTATTAAGAATAAATCTGTTATATTTAAATTCATATTTCGTGCTCAGCATTTCATTTTTTTTGGTGTTCTCAGTAGGCATGTCTGTGGTTTATGACTGGGTATCCTGGTGCACCATAAGGTCATAATTTACTAAGCTTCAAAAGTTAATACAATTTAATGTGTAATGAAAAAGTGTTGAAAAATGCATTGTTTTTGGCCTTTTTGCATCAAACATTTCCTTGGGGGAGAACCCCCCTAACCCTCCCGAGTAGTGGTCAGATTCTCTCACTGCGCTCACTCACTTCACACCGTATGGGTGCTGGTCTCACTTTTCTCTCTGATTCACTACTCTTGTGTCTATTTTTCATGCTCTCTGTAAGAATGTCTATGGGTACATATGACTGGGTGACTGTTTAAGGTCAATCATCTGACGGAGCAGGATTGCTTCCTGCGGGCCCCTGAGGTTAGGGATCGCCATCAGCTCGAATCCCTGAAAAACCCATACCATCGAGCCTTACCAACAAAACACCCTGCTTCAAGAGTATAACTTATTGTGCCTTACCATCTACCTGGACATACCAGACTCTTTGCGCAAGGGTTTCAAGTCGCGATCCCCATCTCTGCCTTCTCCTTCAGGCTGCCTCGGCGGGGACCACAGTGGCTGCTTGCTGTTTCCGACACCCAGGATTCAATCCGGGACTAGACGTCCCCAACAACAACGGAGCTAGGAAAACGCTGGGCCTCCATTGATGCCTTCATCGTCTGTGCCCTCTGCCTCGGTGCGCAAGACTCAGACAACCTGCCGGGGGTTGCCCCACAGAGCGGACACACTCAGCCCCTGGTTAGGCCTCACGAGAACACCTTTACCGCCAACGTGGAGGCCCATCCCTTCCTTGTCCTGTTTTGCGGTTTTCCACGGCGGCGGCCTAAGGAAGAGGTTTGGGTACTGGTCACTCTCGCCACCTTACGCCGCCCCCTGCCATGGCCCAGTCGAAACACTACGACCGGATGGTCTGCTTGGCTCCGCCTCGCTAAGGGGGTGCTCTTTTCACACTACGGGAGCCTCTCGCTTCAGAGGATTCCCAGATTGCTGCCTCCGTCGATGTTCTGCCTTATAAAGTAACCCTTAGACACCCTCATCGCCCAGCACATTCCGTGCCCTTGAGTGCTAATCCCCGGAAGGTCACATCTGCTGGGGCTCTGCTTGTGACGGGTGCGGCGACCGTCTATCTTGGCATCCTTAGCTCGCAGGCTCCAGGTGTGGTGAGCTAATTGTAGATGTGCCCATTGATCGGAAATAGAGTGCAGTTCTCCAGTTGGTCTGCGGTGCAGCAGGTGAGCTTACAAAACGCTCGTGACCAGGTCATAGGAAACGGTCTCCGGCGTTTGTGGCTAACATTCGGTGCTGTGACCATCATTTCAGTGTCTCCGGGGTATTTCCCTTTGGCATCACATCGCGAGCCGGTAATTAGCCCAAGGAACCAAAGTCGCCCCCGGAAGATCACCGCTGCAGGGGCTCTGTTTGTGATGGGGCGGCGACCCTCCCTCACTGCTCCTTCAGTGCTTCCTTCACTCATAGACTCCAGGGCTGGGAAGCATGTTATTTGGATGGTCATCGCTATTGGTCATCTAACAGGCCCTACATACAGATAGTTAAATCTACTTCTTTTGCATAATTGTCATTTTGGGTCAGTAGGTGGGCAGTACAATATCACCATTTTAGGCTTGCTCATTAAACCTCATCAGGGCCTTCCCGCAAAATGGTTGAACAATTAAAATAGAGATAGGACTACTCCCTCATCATTTACATAGAATACTACTCAAGGCATCTCTGCAATTTGTGAATAGAAAGAGACAGAGGACTACACAACAGAGAAGCATGGGACAGTGAAAGAGGTATTGGACTACTCCACAGATTGGAGCTTCATGGCAGCCATCTTAGATGGGGCAATGTTTTTCAACTCACCTACATATATGTTTATTTTTACTCCGTAACTGGTCATCTAAGTAACCACAGGAGCAATTTAGTGCCTAGATTCCTGTTTTAACCACCCTCCTACTACAAGATTGACAGAACAACAGAAGATTTTAATAGTTAGGTCCAAACGTATTAGGATTTCTTTTCCCATCCTCCTTCTGCACGCCTCCTCACCTATCCTCATCTATCCTGTACCCACTTGAGGTTCTTTACTACCCACGTCTCACACCCAGCCCGCTACTACCTACTCACAACCACCTCCTCAGTGACTGTCTCTACTTCCCACAGCTTGGTCTACAACCAGAACTCCTGAGACTCCACCCACAACCACCTCCTCAGTGACTATCTCTGCATCCCGCAGCTTGGTCTACAACCAGGGCTCCTGAGACTCTCCCCTCGCCCCCACCCAGCCCGCTACTACCTACCCACAACCACCGCCTCAGTGACTGTCCTCCCCCGTCCGCACCCACCCTCCTCTTCACACCCCTCTCCTCATACCACGCTTCTCCCGAGGTTCACAGTCTCTTCACATCTCCCTATATATCATCTCACCTACTGTACTGCCTTATAATGGAACCCACAGGCACACACTCCTACAACATCATTTACCCCTCCGACCTCACAAAAAATCAGCCAAACGGTTCAAACATAATTTTATAAAACTGCACCCTGAAACACTCTTTGCCAATTCTTATTTCTCAACACACAACAGGATTACAACCTCTGACCTCTTTTTCCATAAAAAGCAAAGAGCCCAATGGAGGAAAGCATTCCTCATCTCACTCTCGATCTCTTCTTCAAGGAAAACAGCACATGGTATTATTTTATATATTTCGCCCTCCCAGCTCTTCCATGTGACAGTAACCATCACCATTTACGGTACTATCCTCTTCCAAGCCACAGACCGCAATCTTGGACAACATCTTCCCTACCATCAAAAACCTAGTGTCCAAACCCCTTGTGGGATACCAATCTCCATTCAGTACCATCAGACAGGGAGTCACCTCACCCAATCAGTCTGACATCTTGGACCCCCCAACTCCCCGCCCCCTGCCGACATTGGAAACCTATGAGATCCCCATCCAATTTTGTCACAGAGCTAACATACCCCATTTCATGGCACCAAAACCAAACAACACGCTTGACTTCCTGCTACCACTCTGTCCTCTTCCGACATTGGTCTCCGGCGCTGACACCCAACTTACCCTCCCCCTAATACACTACACCCCATCCCACCGAATCCACCCAGAACCCCGATCTTCTCCGCTGCTTGTCCGCCCCGTCCACCTCTGGTGTCTGACTCCAGATGACCCCCCCTAACCTCACACCTCACAACACCTTAACAGCCCCACACATTCGACATCCCAATACGACTGATACAGCATGTCCCATCTATTGATACTGAACCCCTACATTACAAGACGATAGCTCCCCCCACCCTAACACCAATACCTCTCTTGTCTCGGCAGCCACGTAATATATTGCTACTCCTTCCAAATACTCACCCCGTCTCATCCACCTCATGCAAGGCCATACCTTGCCACATGTCTCGACAATACAGGAACTTAATGATCATGCATTACCTCCTGAGCTACCCCTTCTCTCATCTACCCTTATCACTCCCACATTACAACCAGCCACCCCCTCTACTCAGCCACCTACATCCTCCAACATCCTACCGGTCTCGGCATCACTACCCCTTAAGGATACTCCTCACACTTACTCTCCCCACAACATCCACCCCCCATAATCTTAGGTTGGCACTTGTCTCGATCTCACACTACTGCGATGATAATGCACTACCTAACGAGCACCCCCCGCCCCCAACTTCTCCCTCCCCACCCACATTACAACCATCCACCCCTTTAACTCAGGCATCTACAGCCCCCACTCATCCACCCTCTCACACAACACTACCTCCAACATTACCTTTACCCGCACCTCTGCAGCCACCCACATGCAGAACACAGCCTCCTACCCTGGTCATAACTGAACCCGACCTTAGATTTGAGGAAATAATATTGGCTTTACTCCATATTAAAAAGGAACTCCAATCTTTCAAGGATCTGATATCTAGCCATCCTTGGCGTAATTTTTCTGCAAGATCCTTTAACCCAAACTACCGATCATACCACATAACTCACACCCCTAAACCCATTCCACCCAATGGGAATTCAGTCCCCCTCCACAATACATTTTATCGCCCGAAGTGAAGCGTCAATCCCTTCTCTGAGAGCGATCTGCTATCTCTTCTACAATCCTACGAACCCTCTAATTGCATCATCGATACTCAGTTGACCATACCTACTATGCACCCCAACCCTCTCAGAGCTGCCAAACATAACAATAGAGGGATCGTCAATAGCAACCTTAGAAGCGTCCCAATCACCCAAGACGCTTTCTGCTCCCTCCTTACTCACCGTCTTAAATGCACTCTCCTAAACGGTACATCTGCTTCCAGACATTCGGTGGATATAGCTGAGCTCATCATCTCACAGGAACTAGACCTGCTTTTGTTAACTGAAACCTGGCTAACTGATTCCTCCACCCCACTGATGGACATTCTAGTTCCCCCGAACTGCGACATCATCAGATTAGACAGAATCGATATGATAGGTGGAGGTATAGCCTGTATTCATCGGAGTTACATCACTGTAAATGAAGCCCATCCCCGGTCTTTCCTTCCTGCGAATACTTCTGCGTAACCTTAGCAGCAACGGCAAACCAGCTTGCTCACTGCACATCATCTATCATCCACCAGGTGACAATCTCATATTTTCGGAACACCTTATGGATATGATTTCAACTAACAACGGTAGGCAAAATAACCAAATATTCCTTGGCGATTTCAATCTCCACTGGAATGACAATACCAACAGAGTTGTCAACTGCCTCAAAAGCTTCCTGGATGATCCAGCCCTTACCCAAACCTGCAATGGCCCTACACACAAGAAAGGATTTAACCTGGATCTAATAATCTCCAAAACTGACGTCATTCAACTGGAATCGATATAACCCTGCGACTGGTCTGATCACCATATCATTACCTTCTTTATCAAGGACAGTAAAACTTAACTCAGTTCAGGCCACGAAACCAAAGATCTGGAAAAGAGACTTGAAACAACTCAACACAAACACACAACCTTTCTCATGCTACAACCTTCTATTGCCACCTGCTGGCACCGCAGACGTGCATGGTCTCACCAACCACTACCTCAACTCGATGAATGCAAAAATCAATGAGGTAGCCCCTCTTCAACTAAAGAAAGTCTCCACTAAAGACTCAAAACCTTGGTACAATAGCCTACTCAAATCAAATCAAAAACAGCTTTATTCGATTTTGATTATAAAAACCATAAAAGCACAATAGAAAAACAATTAAAACACATAATCATCATGATTCATATGAGTACAATAAAAGGTAAAAATAAAATACATTAAAAAAGATTTACAATAACTTGGGAGATTATAATAGGTCAGTTCATTGAAGTCCTGTATCTAATTATAGTTTTTAGGAATGATGAAACAAAATACAGAGTCAATTCCTCTTCCAACATTTGTAATCTCAAAAACGCTAATCTACATTGTCTCAATTCCCACTTTCTCATCATAGGAATTAAAAATCTTTTCCTCGGCAAGGTATAGAATTTACCCATGGCGTTCCACTCAGCCCTTCCATATGAACCGGTCTCCTTAGCACAGTGCCACTGCTGAGGTGCAGCCCCTCTGTCCCCTTAGCTGCTGTGCGGGTACGGCACACCCCTGGAGTGCCCGACTCACAGAGACCGAGCTGTGCCTACCGTGCTGCCACAGTGGAAACCTAAGTCACTAGCAAGAGGACTTGGTGGCCTGTTGTTGGAGATGGCTTTTCAGTGGTAGAGATTATTCCAGATAGAGACATGGATTGAGAAGTAATTCAGAAGATGAAACAGATCATACCTATGTAGCTAGAAAATTGCCAGAGTCAACAACCTCTTACTGTAGTATTATGGAATTCATGAGTGTATAATGGCATTGCGGCTACATGGATTTTGAAAATTATTTATATGCATGGAGTAGGGTATGCCTGCAGGAAATATGATGAGTATACAATATCTTTGTGCTTTAATTCCTATGACTTATTTTAGTGCATGGGTGTGGAAGTAAGGTCAGAAAATAGTCAGGAGGATTGTCAATTCCAGTAAAGGAACCTAGTATAATAAAATCTAATTATACAAAGGCATTCAAACGTTTTAGTGTCTCGCTCTGTCAGTCTTGGCAATTCCAGGACAACACACATTTCTGGGATAAAGTTTACATGAGAGCAGCAAGTCCAAAGAAGGAGCTTTGTTTTAGTATTTAAAAGAGCAAGTGGGGCTTTAATAAGAATTCATTTAAGAAATATGGACTGCTTTTGAACTGTGGTGAAAGGAAGCTATTAAGTATTGTGTGAATGAGCACTACAGCACAGATGATTTTACTATGTGAATACTAAGGCATTCTGTTACATGTAGGAATGTGTCCCTAGGTCATGTGGTGGCATGGATTTAAGCACCTATGTCTTGTTACCTCTGTACCTATGTTGAGACACCATTGCCGAAATGCATCAGGAAAGAACTTTGGACATACAGCCTTAAAATTCTTAAATAAACACTGTGTTGTCATTGTGAATTGGCCTCAGCATGCTTTGTCTCAATTTGAATTAACGGGATGCTCTGACCCCGTAGCTGAGGCTGCTATGCAGGGTTGGGGGTCCCAGACGATAGAGGATTGTTTGGTGGTGTAGAATGGGGGCATTACCTGCTTGCCTCCACATGCAGAAAGGATTCAGCCTGACAATGAGCATATAATAGAGGTGAGAAAGGGAGATGAAAGGTGTACTCACCTCTTCCTGGCAATTCCAGGACACAACACGTTTCTGGGACAATGTTTACTTGAGAGCAGCAAGTCCAAAGAAGGAGGTTTGTTCAAGTATTTTAAAGAGCACGTGGCATTTTAATATGAATGCATTTAAGAAATATGAACTGTTTTGAACTGTGGTGAAAGGGAGCTATAAAGTATTATTTGAATGAGCACTACAGAACTGAAGATTTTACTAGGACTTCTAGGAATGTGTCCGTAGGTCATGTGGAGGCATGGATTTAGGTACCTGTGTCTTGTGACCTCTGTACCTATGATTAAGGCACCACTGCTGAAATGGGTCAGGAAAGAACTTTGGACATGCAGCCTAGCAATTCTTAAATAAATGCTGTGTTGTCACAGTGAATTGGCATTATCACCCTTTGTTTCATATATATGTGTGTGTGTATATATTACCTACTGGGGGTCGCCAGTAGGTATATATAGTTAGGATTTTTTCTCTATGGGACTTTTGAAAATTCTATGTCTAATAACTTTGGCGTTTGTAGACGGAATCGGCTGAAATTTTTAGGAAAATTGCACATTTTGTTTCCGAGCAGCTCCTGAAAATTTGGGGGGGTTTCGTCAAGGGGGGCCGAGAAAAAAGGGGGGTCCCAAAACGCGTTTTTCCCATTCATTTTTTCATAGGGCGTTTGGCCTCACTTTTAGCTCGAACGGCTGAATGGATTTCCACGAAACTTGGCAAAATTGTAGGGACTGTTAGCCCGATGTGCCTTTGCTGGATCTCAATATATGTGCTCCAGTGGATTTTGAGAAATTAACGTTTTAAAAAACAGATATATCTGTGACAGCGTCCCGGGTAGCGCTCCGGTTCGCGTACTTTTCGCGTAACGGAGCTTTGCGAAGCGAAGCTGATTGGCTCTCCGGTGTCTGTCAACAATCTAAACAGTCCGGAGCGGCCGCCAACTTGTCTCTCGGTAGGATCGAGAGACAAGAGGAGGCCAAAACGAAGGGGCAAATGACCATAAGGGGGCATAGTAGATCCTCCCTGACCCCCTATGTTTGATGTGGAGGCTTTAAAAGGGCCCCGCGGGGCCAAAAAAAAAAATAAGAAAATCGTTTTTTTTCATGGGGTGCGCCCGGTACGCACACCGGAAAGCGGTCCGGGGAGCGTACTATAAGGAAACAAGAATGATTGACTTTTAAAATATTGTATGTTTATTGATTGTTTGTTTTGTTGGTTTTTTTTTGTTTATTTTTATTTACGTAGCAACATGTAGGTACCAATGCAGAGTCTAAAAATAAATAAACACCGTCTCCTTTGTAGATATCTTGCAAGTTGTTTCTGAAGTTTTTGTGGTATATGGAATTCATACCATAGTCTGTCTGGAAAGCCGAAACAATATGGAGGTAGGAGATGATAAAGAGATGTTAAATACACATTGGAGATAATATAGTGGAAGAAAGGAAGTAACTATGAGCAAACTTACTATGTAACACAAAAAAGTTGCACAGTATATTTAAAGTCTGACTTTACATTATAATCAATTTGCTACTAGTTTACAAAATACATATAAAAATGAATAATGTCTTAAACAATTTTTGAATTATTAAATAAAAAATTATTTTTCTGATTCTTTTTCTAAATTTAAAAGAAATTCTAATAATTCATTATCAGTTTTTTTTTCATTTTCAAGTAGGAAATCTACTGCTTCCACACGTTGCGGAAGTTCAAAGTCCCGTGAATCATCATTGAATTCAGAGTCAATTTCTGTATCTGTTTTGCTTCCTGCAACAATTTCCAAGTTATTTTTCTGTTGTCCTTCCATTTTGTATGCTGTAAAATGAATTTTAAAAAAATATATCAGTACAGATAGGGCACTGTTGGGTTTAAGTACAGACAGGTAGTTTGGTTTTTTAAACAGTGATTTTTTCGTGGGGCAGTGTATGGTATCAAACTGGAAGTAGAAATATGAAAAAAAAATATGAAATAAACTCTAAGTCGATTCTTAATTATACAAGACAAGTCTAACTCCATCCATAACTAAAACAGAGAAGTCTATTTTATTCTGTAAGTATTACAGAGTGATAGAATATAACTATCAGAAAATGTTTTCCTAATTAGCTTACAGTACAGAACATACTTCAGTTTTTAAAATAATATCTTACCTTTCAAATAGAACTTGAAGTTATCAGTTGAAATGTAGTTGATATGTACTTCAAGAAGTAGTAGTCAAAATGGCTGTGTTTCTCTCTCTTTCTTTATATATATTCAGGTACATAACCAATCAAATGTCATGATATAATAGTAGAAATTGAAAGTAACATTTTAATTGGTTGTCAATTCCAACACTTCCGATGTGTTTTGTGAAGTAATTTACCTCAGGGAATTTAGAGAGTTCTACATGCTAAATGGCTAAATGGAATTCCTACCAAATTTGTGAAAATGGTAGGGATTGGTATGTAGTATGAGCTAATGTTTAATTGGTGAAAGTGTCTCCAGTGGTTTTTCTGTAAATTACTTTCCCACCTTTTTTGAGAGAGTGCTTGTCAGTGTGTGTCCCGGTACGCGAACCTGCAGCGTTACGGGAGTCCTCCATTTTGTGTTTCGGTAGAATTGAGATACAAGATGGGGGGTAAATAATGTTCAGAATGGGTAGAAGGGGGTACTTTAGACTTATCCTGACCCCCTAGGTTTTCTGAGGGTGGCTGAGGAGGCTCATATATGTCGGGGAAAAAAATTTGAATTTTTCGCGCGGTTAACGTGGACAGCATTGCAGACTTACATATTATATAATTATTATTATAGGGAGGGGAAACAAAAATGATTCATTACAAAGGGCTCAACAGGAGCAACAAAAAAAAAGAAAATTTAGTTTCTGGGACGTTTTGAACATTGATGATGTTCATATGCTCTATTGATTAGAGTAACACTCCTCTCTCCACATGAAATTAATTTGCCACAAGTTAAACATGTCATTTTCATCTGTCCAAAGTTCTTCTGAAGATTTGGGACCGTTTCCCTTGCCTCTGATTCTGTCACTGCCACTTCATTGGTGGAAATATTGGCAGGTCGGGGGTTATCCACCAAATCTCGAATTTGGGCAGCACTATAATTAATCGGGTGCCACCTCTCCATATGACGATGCATGGTATAATTACCATAACTATATTTTTTTTCGGTTCCTCTGGAGAGTACATCGTGGCAGATGAGGCAGGTAACGTACCTGGCATTTACTTTTTTTTCATGTGGAGGCAATGAAAAAAATTGCCAAATAAAACTTTCTTTAATATGGGACCTCTTTGGCTTTTCTTTTAAAAACACCCTTGTCCCTTGCTCCTGTTCCTCGTCTTCCTCTTCTTCCTCCTCTTGTTGGAAGATGACCTGTGGAGTTGGTCCTCTCTTCCTTGGAGGTGGTGGTGGTGATCCACCAGCTGCAGCTACTACAGATGCCATGACTGAACAAGCAGAAACAGGTCTTTCTCTCATAAAAATGAAAGTTGGAGTAAGGAAAAAAGGTGGGACTTTCATCATTTGGGAAAAAAAATGTTCTAAACCAATGAAAAGTGTTTATTTTACATCATATGATCAAGCGTTCCATCATTAGGAAACTAAAAGTAAAATGAACCAATGAAAAGTTTTATGAACTAGTCACATGACCTGTTATGCTTACGTTACGCGTCCGCGCCGCGCCTCGGATCGTTTCCGGGGCTCTGCGTTTCGCGCCTTGGTTCGCGTTCCAGAGCGCTTCCGGGTGCGCTAACGCGGCGCGTCATAAGGCGCATTACGCAGTAACGCGATACGTTGCGATTACGCGTCACGATGTGGCTTTCTAACGCGGTACTTGCACTAACGGAACGTTTACCGGTTCGCGAACCGGCAGCGAAACAATAAAAAATTATTTAAATTATAATATAAATTAAATTAAAAGAATATAATACAAAAATATATAAAATATATTTTTGAATTAGAATAAGAATACATTTTACAGCTTTTGATATTTGCTATTAAAAACCATTGAAATTCACTGAAAAAAACATAGGTTATAGACTATATATAGTTAGGGATTAGCATTTACAAAACCTTGAAAATTCACTAAAAAAACCAACCATAGGTTATAGACCATATATAGTTAGGGATTAGCATTTACAAAACCTTAATTTACTCACACAAAACCATTGAAATTCGCATATATAGTTAGTTGCACTAACTATATATCGCGCACCCGCAATCCACTGCTGATGATGTCACATATTACATCATTCATGACATGGTCAGTGACATCACTGATGACATCTCAAATGACATCACTGCTGACATCACTGATGACAACACCCAGTGACTGTGTGTTTCTGTAAAGTTAAAATATGTCTTACATATTGAAGAATGAGTGGATGTATAAGTGTCTGGATGAAGGATTTAGTAGGTGCATGACTGACTGTATGAGTGAGTGATTAAATGTGTCTCACTGAGTGCATGGGTTAGTGACTAAACTGTCTTAATTTGTGCATCATTATGTCTGTTGTTCTGTTAACTGTTGCATGTGTTGATCAGTAGCTATATGAGTAACAATATGGGTTATTGATTGGTTGCCCGAGTATTTGTATGGGAGACTGAGTGTGTGTGTGGGTGGCTGGGAGGTGTGTGACTCTGTGCATAGATGTGTGAGTAGTTGATTCACTATATGTATGGGTTCAAAAGTGCATGTGGAAACAGCTGTATGGGCGGTTGACTGTCTGCATGAGTGTATTGGTGAGTGAATGGATTTCTCAGTGCTTCATGTCAAAATAAGTACATATGTAAAACACAGTACATGTGAGAGTTGACATATATAAATAAATGTGCATAAGAGCCAGTGAATGTGTGAATGGCTGTATGGATCATTGTGAACATGTATCAGGGATTGTATAAGAGAGTAAATATGTGTTAGTATATGTTTGAATAAGTAAGGTGTGTATAACTGTATAGTTGAGAAAATGGAGGTGTGATTGATTCTTTGCATGACTGACTAGGTGTGTGAGTAACTCCATGGATAAGTGACAGTCTGTGAGTGTCTGTTTACACTGATTGTATCTAAGGTTATATTAGAGTCTGAAGATGTTCATTGTATTATCACATAAATGATATCATCAGTGATGTGATCAGTAATGTCAAATGAGATGTCATCAGTGATGTCATCAGTGATGTCATTTGAGATGTCATCAGTGATGTCATCAGTGATGTCATCAGTGATGTCATTTGAGATGTCATCAGTGATGTCATGTGAGATGTCATCAGTGATGTCATTTGAGATGTCATCAGTGATGTCATCAGTGATGTCACCGACCATGTCATGAATGATGTAATATGTGACATCATCAGCAGTGGATTGCGGGTGCGCGATATATAGTTAGTGCAACTAACTATATATGCGAATTTCAATGGTTTTGTGCGAGTAAATTAAGGTTTTGTAAATGCTAATCCCTAACTATATATGGTCTATAACCTATGGTTTTTTCAGTGAATATATATATATATATATACATATATATATATATGTTTATGCAAACGCCCTGGAGCTTATGGCCCTGAAACGCGTAGGCACAAGGAAAACAGAACACGCACTTACACAAGCAGGAAGCATTTCAGCCTGGAAGGGAGAGAATCGTCGAGTGCGCCTCCAAGCTCCAGGGCGTTTGCATAAATATATATATATATATATATATATATATATATATATATATATATATATATATATATATATATGTATATATATATATATATATATATATTTCTATATATATATTCACTGAAAAAAACATAGGTTTCACACCAGTTATAGTTAGCTGGAAATTTTACTGATATAAAACCATTGAAATTCCCACGTTATAGTTAGTTGGACTCACTATAACTTGAGCGTGCAATGCACTGCTGATGACATCACATATTACATCACTCATGACATGGTCAGTGACATCACTCATGACATCACTGATGACACCATCCTTGTAACACAGTGACAGACCTCCTTTCACTGTAAAGTAACCTTTGAAACACATATTCAAAAATAGAAACTAACATTAACAAAAAAGTGGATATACCCATACCAGTTACAACAACCAATTCAGTAATTTCACCATCTATATACAAATTCACACATTCACCAACAGTTTTATGTATTCACTCATACATATACTCACTCATCATATGTAGTGATACCCCTATTCATTCTGTTACACACTGACAGTCATCAAAAACTTACTCATACATATACTCACACATGCAAATAAACTAATAAACATCCATTTATTTGCATATACAACTATACACACATTAGCACATTACTTCTAAGGAAACTTACACATACTTACTCTCTTAAACAATCACTTATAGAAACACATACTTATTTAAACAGGAACTCTTTCAATCTCTCACTCTCACATATACTTACTTATATACATCAATTCTCATATATACAAGATTTAAACATATGTAGTTACTCATAAAGACACTAGTGAGAGAGGCATTCACTCTCTAACACACACATATACACACTCATCCACCCATACAATCCTACACAAATGCTGTCTTCAAAACACATACAAACAGTGAGTCAGTCATTGATGCATCTATGTGCTAAGTAACAGCCCCACCAAACCATACAGACACTCATACTGATACTAAAAAAACATGTCATGAGTGATGTAATATGTGATGTCATCAGCAGTGCATTGCACGCGCAAGTTATAGTGAGTCCAACTAACTATAACGTGGGAATTTCAATGGTTTTATATCAGTAAAATTTCCAGCTAACTATAACTGGTGTGAAACCTATGGTTTTTTCAGTGAATTTAATAGGTTTTTTAAATGCTAATTCCTAACTATAACCGGTCTGAAACCTATGGTTTTTTCAGTGAATTTCATAGGTTTTTTAAATGCTAATTCCTAACTATAACTGGTGTGAAACCTATGGTTTTTTCAGTGAATTTCATAGGTTTTTTTAATGCTAATTCCTAACTATAAGTCTCACTTTATAAATAAGACTGTTAGCACTCTAGTTGTTCTTTAGAACACTCTGGTACATTCTGTCATTGGGCTACAGTTGGGCTACATCTAGTTGAAATTTGGGCTACATTTACATTTTTTGGTCTCTGGTGGCCATCTTTGGGCTACATTGGGCTACATTGGACTACATTTGGGTTACATTTTGGCATTTTGGCATATATATATAGCCCAATGTAGCACAATATGTATTTTATCAAAGTTAATTTTCGTAAAAACCACTTTTCCCTACAATTTTCCCCTTTTTTATTTTTTTATTTTTTGCTTTGGAGCGCTCCCGGTGCGCTTCCCGGGAAGCGCCCCGAAAAGCGTACTTTTATAAAGCGCCCCCGGGCGCGCTCCGAGGAGCGCCCCGTAAGCGCCAATATCGCGAACGAAAACATGATCATGACGTATCGCGTAGCCGCGTCCGCGTGATACGCACGGCGTAAGCGCACCCGGAAGTACTCGAGCGAATACGATCGCGCAACGTAAACATCCGACGCGCTTACACTACGCGACCCGAAGCGCCCCCGGGCGCGCCCGGGGGCGCGTAGCGTAAGCGCGTCGGGTCATGTGACCTGAAAATAACACTTTTCATTGGTTCATAACAGTTTTAGTTTCATAATGATGAAGCCCCTGGTCTTGTGACCTGAAAATAACACTTCTCATTGGTTCAGGACAGTTTTTTTTCTAAATGATGAAAGACCCCACCTTTTTTCCTTATTCTGACTTTGTCCTTTGACTGAGGAAGACCTGTTTGTACATCTCTGTACCTTTTTGATATTAATAATGGCTTCAGTAGCAGCAGCAGCTGGTGCATCTGCCCCACCACCACCACCACAACCACCAAGAGGACCACCTCAAGATTATATTGGTGGTCAAGAACAGGAGGAGGAGGAAGAGGAAGAGGAGGAGGGGAGGAGAAGATGGCTGCCTGAAGAAAATACCCCATACAAACCCAAGCCACACATTGTATGGGAGTTTTTTTCAATCCCAGAGGGCAAGAAAAAAGTGAATGCGCCCAAGGTAACTTGCCTAATCTGCAATGAGGAACTTTCACGGGGCAACCCAAACAAAAAATATTCATTTGGTAACTATACCATGATTCGTCATATGACCAGAAAGCACCCAAACAACTACTCTCGTGCTGAGTTCAGGGAACTGGCCAGTAACCTCCCCCAGTCGTCAAGGACCACCTCCCAAACAAACCAACCCACTTCATCGGGACCAGAAACATCCGAGATGATGCCTTACATTCAGCCAAGATTTGCTGATTTTAAAATCACTTGTTCTGCATGTGGCAAGCTTATCGCCTATGGTGAAAAAAGCGTTAAGCTCATCGTCCTTGCAGGTGATAATCACAAGTGCCCCAAAAAGAAGTAATTTTTGGGGTTTTTTATTTTTTTGCTCCAGTTGAGCCAGTTTCAATTCCCTATTTTTGTTTCTCCCCCTAAAAAAATACAAAAAAAATATAAAACTGTTTTGAAAAGCCAAAAAAAGTTCAAAAAGTTCAAAAAACACAAAAAAAATATAAAACAACAAAAAGAAGAAAAAAAAAGTTCTTTTTAGAACTACCTCCAATTTCTAAATAAAAACTTCATTTTTTAAAAACTCTGTCATCTTTTTCCCTCATTTTACGCTCCCCGGTGCGCTACCTGGTGCGCGTACCGGGCGCTTCCCCCGTGCAAAACGAAAAAAAAAAATATTTTAAATGCCCCGCGGGGCCCTTTTATAGCCCCCTCATCAAACCTAGGGGGTCAAGGGGGGGTCTACCCTGCCCCCTTATGGTCATTTCCCTCTTTGTTTTGCCCACCTCTCGTGTCTCGATCCTACCGAGACACAAGATGGCGGCCGCTCCGGACTGTTTAGAATGTTTACAGACAACTGAGAGCCAATCAGCTTTCTGCGCGCAAGTCGCGTGGCGCGCCTGGAGCGCACTCCGGTGCGCGCACCGGAGAGCGCCTATAGATATATATATTTTTTTGAACCTAAATTACTCAAAATCCACTGCAGCACATATCTTGAGACATAGCAAAGGCACATTGGGCTACCAGTCCCTACAATTTTGCCAAGTTTGGTGGAAATCCATTCAGCCGTTCGGGCTAAAAGTGAAATCGACCGCCCTATGGAAATTAACATGGGGAAAACGCGTTTTGGGACCCCCCTTTTATCTCGGCCCCCGCTTGACGTATCCCCCCCAAACTTTCAAGGAAGAACCGGAGCTCGACGAGGCCATTTTCAGGAAATTTTCAGGCAGATTCGTCAACCGGTGCCAAAGTTATTCCAAATAGAATTTTGAGATTTAACATTGAAAAAAATCCTAACTATAACTACCTACTGGCGACCGCCAGTAGGTAATATATATATATTCATTGAAAAAACATAGGTTTCAGTGGTGTTATAGTTAGCTGGACATTTCACTCGTACAAAACCATTGAAATTCCTCCGTTATAGTTAGTTGTACTAACTGTAACTTGCGCGCCCGCAATCCACTGCTGATGATGTCACATATTACATCATTCATGACATGGTCAGTGACATCACTGATGACATCTCAAATGACATCACTGATGACATCATCTAGTGAATGTGGTTCGCTTCCATATTTAAATAACTATTATATGTATATATAGGAATCTGCATTGAATACTGAGTGAATGTATAAGTGTCTGGATGGAGAATTTAGTAGCACTGTAATTGACTGTCTGAGTCAGTAATTTAAGGTGTCTCACTAAATATATGGAATAGTAATTTAACTGTGTGAATATCTGTATCACTCTGTCTCTTGTTGTGTAAACTATTGCATAAGTTGATTACTAGCTATGTGAAACTTTATATTAGTTAAGTGACTATTCGTATGAGACAGTGAATGTGTGTGTAGTTGGGTGGGAAGTGTGTGACTGTCCAAAGATGAGTAAATAGTTGATTTAGTAGGTATATGACGTTGACACTGCATGTGGAAACAGTTGTTTTGGATGGGTGAATCTCTTTATTGATGTGTTGATGAGTAAATATATTTGTCAATGATACATGTCCAAGAAAGTAGAAATATCAAACGCAGTGTGCAGGACATCTAACGAGGGCTTCTCTTGAAATTCTATAACGCATATTAGCAAGCCCATTATCGGCATTTTAGCGGCAGTTTCCTGCCACTAAAACTGCGATAATTTTAACGAGGTTCTTGCTAATATGCCCCTTGGTTTGGATTTTGAAAGAGAGAACAGGGAAACCTGCTCACTCTTTCAAAATGCAAAGCAGATTGCTTTTTCCCACAGGAGCTGCATAATAGCAGGTCCCCGTGTGGAAATGTAATTGCGGCTTCAGAAGGACCCGGGGAGCTGGCTAGGACCATAGAGACATTGGGGCTCCACCCACGGTCCCCAATCTTGTATATAGGCCTAAACAGTAAACAGGGCGATATCATTTTCACAAAATGTTTGCCTTTTTTTAAAAAATACAACAAAATAGCCCTTGTTATTATGCCCTCAAGTTTGCTATGACAAAGCGGAAACCTCGACTCCCACCTTGCCATACCAAACAGCAGGGTCCCAGGGGTACGCACCCCGAGACACAGCAGGAGCCGGCCCTGGGAAGTGGTGTTTCCCAGGGCCCTCAACTGCTGCAGAATGGGGGCCACGTGGCCCCTTTTCCACAATATAAAAAGCCCTGGAGGGTGGTGATCACTGGGGCTTAGAGGGACCTTTGAGCCCTCCAACACATTTTTTTCAAAGCCCCGAAAAGTAGCGGTCCAAGGGGCTGGAGATGGCCTTTAAGCCCCCCCTACCAAAAGATTTTACTGAGGGAGTACCTTTGAGCCCCCCCCACCCATTTATTTTGTAGCACCGAGGGATAGCGGTCCCTGGGCTAAAGGGCCCCCCATAACCCCTATCAAATGTAATATTTTAGACCCGACTTTGGCCCCCCCAGGTAGCTAATTTTCACACAAGCACAGGAGCCTGTGCTTCGTTTTTATTTTTTTTACAGCGGATCCATGCACCCAGCGCACATTTCTCTGTTTAAAAAAAAAAAATGTTCGGCCCTAGGGGTCCTTGTGGGACCCCCTAAGCAGGTCTACAGGGTCAAAATATTTTTAACCTGCCCCCTTTATACATTTTGAACACTTATTCCACTGATTTCTAGACCCTCTATTCTGCCGAGGCACAAAATGGCTGCCAACACTTCCTGGTTTTGAATGTTCACAACCATTTGACAGCCAGTTAGCATTCATCGCGTGATCGGGGCGGTGCGCTTAGGGTGCGCTCAGGATGTACGGATCCACCGCGGCCATAGATATATATGTACTTTTAATTGTGATTTTCTCAGGAACTATTGAACGGATCTACACCATTAAATGAAAAGGCATGAGTCTGAACCAAGGACTACCTCTTTGCCAAATGTGATGTAATTTCGTTCAGCAGTTCGGGCTGTAGCCGCGATCAACGGTTCCTATGGAAAATTGCATGGGGAAAACACGTTGTGGGACCCCTCTTTTTTCTCAGCCCCCACTTAATGAATCACCCTGAGACTTAGGAGCGGACCGGAGCACCCCGCTAGTTTTGAAAATTTCACGAAGATTCGTCAATCGGTGCCAAAGTTATTCCAAATAGAATGTTGCGGATTTCCTATAGAAAATAGGTTATAAAATAGGTTATAAATATAACTACCTACCAGTAGGTTTTATATATATATAAAACCTACTGAATAGTCCGCACCTTACTCCGATCAACAGGATGCCTCGTGGTTGGCGAGGGGGTGCCCTGTGAGTGTTTGAAGACAGCGGCTTAGGGCATCAACGGGAGACACCACATGCAAATTGATTGCTGGACTACAACTTCCATGAGACACTGCGGCATAAGCCTAACCTGAAATGAGGTGTGTCATATAAAATGGACTTGTTTTCTTCACTTAAAGTATTGCTCGTCTTTTCCCTGAAGAAGAAGGCAAGACCTTCGAAACACGTCGGACTGCATACAAGACGAACTTTGGTCCCTGAATTCATCAGAGACTCTCTCCTGTGCCTTAAGCTATCGTGCACGCTGCTGTGAATAAAACACTGACCTGGTAACCCCCGTGAATGTGGTGCGTTCTTTGAATGAGGAGCCTTCACATTTTAACGGACCCACCGCCGTTTTCACCGCACCCGCCCTGAAGAGTGCAGAAGGCGCTTTGGTGGACCTTGGAGCCTAGCAGCAGCACTGCATACGCCCATCACCGCCATTGAGACACCCTGACACGGAGCCGTGAAACAGCAGCCATTCAGGTTGTTAAGAATGCGCGAATAGTCCGCACCTTACTCCGATCAACAGGATGCCTCGTGGTTGGCGAGGGGGGCCCTATAAGTGTTTGAAGACAGCGGCTTAGGGCATCAAAGGGAGACACCACATGCAAAGTGATTGCTGGACTACAACTTCCATGAGACACTGCGGCATAAGCCTAACCTGAAATGAGGCGTGTCATATAAAATGGACTTGTTTGCTTCACTTAAAGTATTGCTCGTCTTTTCCCTGAAGAAGAAGGCAAGACCTTCGAAATGCGTCGGACTGCATACAAGACGAACTTTGGTCCCTGAATTCATCAGAGACTCTCTCCTGTGCCTTAATCTATCGTGCACACTGCTGTGAATAAAACACTGACCTGGTAACCCCCGTGAATGTGGTGCGTTCTTTGAATGAGGAGCCTTCACATTTTAACGGACCCACCGCCGTTTTCACCGCACCCGCCCTGAAGAGTGCAGAAGGCGCTTGGTGGACCTTGGAGCCTAGCAGCAGCACTGCATACGCCCAGCACCGCCATTGAGACACCCTGACACGGAGCCGTGAAACGGCAGCCATTCAGGTTGTTAAGAATGCGCAAATAGTCTGCACCTTACTCCGATCAACAGGATGCCTCGTGGTTGGCGAGGGGGTGCCCTGTGAGTGTTTGAAGACAGCGGCTTAGGGCATCAAAGGGAGACACCACATGCAAATTGATTGCTGGACTCCTGAAGAAGAAGGCAAGACCTTCGAAACGCGTCGGACTGCATACAAGACGAACTTTGGTCCCTGAATTCATCAGAGACTCTCTCCTGTGCCTTAAGCTATCGTGCACGCTGCTGTGAATAAAACACTGACCTGGTAACCCCCGTGAGTGTGGTGCGTTCTTTGAACGAGGAGCCTTTATATATATATATATATATATATATATATATATATATATATATATATATATATATATATATATATATATTTATATATTACCTACTGGCAGTTGCCAGTAGGTGTATATAGTTAGGATTTTTTCTCTATGGGATTTTTGAAAATTCTATGTCTAATAACTTTGGCGTTTGTGGACGGAATTGGCTGACACTTTCAGGAAAATGGAACATTTTGTTTCTGAGCAGCCCCTGACAATTTGGGGGGGTTTCATCAAGGGGGGGCCGAGAAAAAAGGGGGGCCCCAAAACGCGTTTTTCCCATGTTAATTTCCATAGGGCGGTTGGCCTCACTTTTAGCTCGAACGGCTGAATGGATTTGCACGAAACTTGGCAAAATTGTAGGGACTGTTAGCCCGATGTGCCTTTGCTAGGTCTCAATATATGTGCTCCAGTGGATTTTGAGTAATTTAGGTTCAAAAAAAGATATATATCTGGGCGGAGCCTAACCACACATCAGATCTGATTGGCTGTCAGCACTTCATCCAAGAAGTGTTGGCAGCCATCTTGGGACCAATATACATGATAGCACCTCATTAAAAAGCATTGTAGTTAATAGAAGGTTTTAGGACTTTAGTTACATTATAAATCATTTGTTGATGGTACCATATTCGTTTTAGGAATTGTGGTGGGTTCTAAGGTGATTTTACCATGTGAAAAAACCTTCTGCTGTGATATCATGAATATTGTTTGAAAGAAAACTAATATCTCATGATTTTCCCACAGTGGTTTGGAAGGGGATCTATAAGCTAAACTGAACGCATATTTTCTGTAAATTCACATTATCTTTCTCAGTCATGTGAAAATGAAGTCTGACATTCTCAGTAAAACATCTACATCCTACAAGGACAGAGACTGTCAGTTGATTCCTTTGTGTTCTACTGCAGCCTCCTAGAGTGTTCTAAAGAACAACTAGAGCGCTAACAGTCCTACTTATTACAAAGGTATGGCAAACCTGAAGCCATCTTGATTGGAATAAAGTGGTAACTCTTAAAACATTTAATTTAAAAAGAAACAACATGAGGGGGTATATTTTGCCATAGAAAGTATGATTAGTGCTGCAGAATGAAAAATTAGGGCACATTTTGAGTGACTTCTCAAATCCTTTTCTATTTCATTAAAACATTCTGACATGCAGTCTCCCAAAATGGCCACCAGAGACAAAAGAGCCCAAATGTAGCCCAAATATCACCCAGATGTAGCCCAAGTATAGCCCAATGACAGAATGTCCCAGAGTGTTCTACAGAACAACTAGAGCGCTAACAGTCCTACTTATTACAAAGGTATGGCACACCTGAAGCCATCTTGATTGGAATAAAGTGGTAACTCTTAAAACATTTAATTTAAAAAGAAACAACATGAGGGGGTATATTTTGCCATAGAAAGTATGATTAGTGCTGCAGAATGAAAAATTAGGGCACATTTTGAGTGACTTCTCAAATCCTTTTCTATTTCATTAAAACATTCTGACATGCAGTCTCCCAATATGGCCACCAGAGACAAAAGAGCCCAAATGTAGCCCAAATATCACCCAGATGTAGCCCAAGTATAGCCCAATGACAGAATGTCCCAGAGTGTTCTAAAGAACAACTAGAGCGCTAACAGTCCTACTTATTACAAAGGTATAGCACACCTGGAGCCATCGTGATGGGAATAAAGTGGTAACTCTTAAAACATTTAATTTAAAAAGGAACAAAATGAGGGGGTATATTATGCAATAGAAGGTATTATTAGTGCTGCAGAAAGAAAAATTAGGGCACATTTTGAGTGACTTTTCAAATCCTCTTCTATTTCATTAAAAAATTCTGACATGCAGTCTCCCAAAATGGCCACCAGAGACAAAAGAGCCCAAATGTAGCCCAAATATCACCCAGATGTAGCCCAAGTATAGCCCAATGACAGAATGTCCCAGAGTGTTCTAAAGAACAACTAGAGCGCTAACAGTCCTACTTATTACAAAGGTATGGCACACCTGAAGCCATCTTGATTGGAATAAAGTGGTAACTCTTAAAACATTTAATTTAAAAAGGAACAAAATGAGGGGGTATATTTTGCCATATGAATTATGATTAGTGCTGCAGAAAGAAAAATTAGGGCACATTTTGAGTGACTTCTCAAACCCTCTTCAATTTCATTAAAAAATTCTGACATACAGTCTCCCAAGATGGCCACCAGAGACAAAAGAGCCTAAATGTAGCCCAAATATCACCCAGATGTAGCCCAAGTATAGCCCAATGACAGAATGTCCCAGAGTGTTCTAAAGAACAACTTGAGCGCTAACAGTCTTACTTATGACAAAAGTATGGCACACCAGAAGCCATCTTGATTGGAATGAAGTGGTAAGTCTGAAAACACTCAATTTAAAAAGGAACAACATGAGGGGGTTAATTTTGCCATAGAAAGTATGATTAGTGCTTCAGAAAGAAAAATTAGGGATCATTTTGAGTGACTTCTCAAATCCTCTTCTATTTCATTAAAAAAATTCTGACATGCAGACTGAAACATGCACTTTGAATACCAGCAGCAGACGTCCCTGGTGAGCAGTAGCTTTACTACAGTGATCTAATGTGCAACTAGAGTGCTAACATTCAGAATTTATGGCAAATGTGTGACACATCTGAATGCCTTCTTGATGAAACCAAAGTAAACAAGCATTGAAAATGCAATAGATCTCGCCCTCGTTTAAGTTAAAGCCATTCTGTTTGTAATGAGGTGGCTTTTTAGCTTTGCTTTTATTAGTGTTTTTTCAACTTTCATGTAAATAAAATGCATCTGTATGCCTATAAGTATATGTATGCATGCATTTATGTTTGTATTTATATAGATATACAGATGATATATGTTTATATATGTATGTATATATATATATTCACTGAAAAAACCATAGGCTATAGACCATATAAAATTAGGAATTAGCATTTACAAAACCTTGAAAATTCACTGAAAAAAACATAGGTTATAGACCATATATAGTTAGGAATTAGCATTTACAAAACCTTGAAAATTCACTGAAAAAACCATAGGTTATAGACCATATATAGTTAGGAATTCGCATTTACAAAACCTTATTTTACTCACACAAAACCATTGAAATTCCATATATAGTTAGTTGCACTAACTAAATATCGCGCACCCGCAATCCACTGCTGATGATGTCACATATTACATCATTCATGACATGGTCAGTGACATCACTGATGACATCACTGATGACATCTCAAATGACATCACTGATGACATCTCAAATGACATCACTGATTACATCACTGATGACATCTCATTTGACATTACTGATCACATCACTGATGATATCATTCATGTGATAATACGATGAACCTCTTCAGACTCTAATATAACCTTAGATACAATCAGTGTAAACAGACACTCACAGACTGTCACTCATCCATGGAGTTACTCACACACCTAGTCAGTCATGCAAAGAATCAATCACACCTCCATTTCCTCAACTATACAGTTATACAAACTTTACTTATTCAAACATATACTAACACATATTTACTCTCTTATACAATCCCTGATACAAGTTCACAATGATCCATACAGCCACTCACACATTCACTGGCTCTTATGCACAGGTATTTATATATGTCAACTCTCACATGTACTGTGTTTTACATATGTACTTACTTTGACATGTAGCACTGAGATATCCATTCACTCACCAATACACTCATGCACACAGTCAACCGCCCATACAGCTGTTTCCACATGCTCTTTTGAAACCATACATCTAGTGAATCAACTGCTCACACATCTATGCACAGAGTCATACACCTCCCAGCCACCCACACACACACTCAGTCTCCCATACAAATACTTGGGCAACCAATCAATAACCCATATAGTTACTCATATAGCTACTTATCAACACATGCAACAGTTTACAGAACAACAGACATAATGATGCACAAATTAAGACAGTTTAGTCACTAACCCATGCACTCAGTGAGACACATTTAATCACTCACTCATACAGTCAGTCATGCACCTACTAAATCCTTCATCCAGACACTCATACATCCACTCATTCTTCAATATGTAAGACATATTTTAACTTTACAGAAACATACAGTCACTGGATGTTATCATCAGTGATGTCATCAGTGATGTCATTTGAGATGTCATCAGTGATGTCACTGACCATGTCATGAATGATGTAATATGTGACATCATCAGCAGTGGATTGCGGGTGCGTGATATATAGCTAGTGCAACTAACTATATATGGAATTTCAATGGTTTTGTGTGAGTAAAATAAGGTTTTGTAAATGCGAATTCCTAACTATATATGGTCTATAACCTATGGTTTTTTCAGTGAATATATATATATATATATATATATTTGTTATCATACTGAGAGTCTGGTACATTGTTGCTGAGCCTCCGAGTTTGCCTGGACCTGTATAATGCGGTGAGATGTCTAAGGGGGCCCAGGAGAGGGCTTAGTGCAGCAAGGACACTAGCGATTTTTAGCTGCACCCACACATGCTTGTTCAAGCATCACCAGCACTCACTTTGGGTTAAAAGGGGTCAACAGGCAAAAGTACATACCTGTAAGCCGGAATGGTGCTTTCTGGGAGTCGTGGTTCAACAAGTGGAACTACGAAGATGTGCTGCTGCAATTGGCTGACTCTGCTGGTCTCCCACCAATGGGAGTAAAATGGATAATTTGAAAGGCAAAAGGGAGCAGTTTCTTGTGTTTTGGCATTTGAGAAAGGGTATCAACCCGAAACGCGTCATGCCTTCCATGCAGCAATAAAGTGTTCTCCTAAGGCTCCCCGTTATGTCCCTCTGGTCCCTTTCTCTTGTAGGAGGTGAATCTTTTGGTGGATGTTTGGCGCGCAATGCCCCAGGCGTGCAAGAGTGCAAGAGGGACCCGTCTCATCTGTGGCCAGGAAAAGAAGGGCACCGGCTTTCCAGCCTTTTGGACTCCAAGGAATTGGATGCCCTGGCCCCCTCATGCAGGAACAGAGTAGAAATTCGCTGTGCAACAGTTCGTTACTATAATGAGAGTCTGGTACATTGCTGCTGAGCCTCTGAGTTTGCCTGGACCTGTATAATGCGCTGAGACGTCTAAGGGGGACCGGGAGAGGACTTTGTGCAGCAAGGACACTATCAATTTTTACCTGTACCCACACATGCTTGTTCAAGCATCACCAGCACTTACTTCGGGTTAAAAGGGGCCAACAGGCAAAAGTACGTACCTGTAAGCCGGAATGGTGCTTTCTGGGAGTCGTGGTTCACCAAATAGAACTACGAAGATGCGCTGCTGCAATTGGCTGACTCTGCTGGGCTCCCACCAATGAGAGTAAAATGGATAATTTGAAAGGCAACAGGGAGCAGTTTCTTGTGTTTTGGCATTTGAGAAAGGGTATCAACCCAAAACGCGTCATGCCTTCCATACAGCGATAAAGTGTTCTCCTAAGGCTCCCCGTTGTGTCCCTTAGGTTCATTCCTCTCGTGAGAGGTGAATCTTTTGGTGGATGTTTGGCGTGCAATGCCCCAGGCGTGCAAGAGGGACCCGTCTCATCTGTGGCCAGGAAAAGAAGGGCACCAGCTTTTCAGCCTTTTGGACTCCAAGGAATTGGATGCCCTGGCCCCTGCATGCAGGAACAGAGCAGAAATTCGCTGTGCAACAGTTCGTTATTATACGGAGAGTCTGGTACATTGTTGCTGAGCCTCCAAGTTTGCCTGGACCTGTATAATGCGGTGAGACGTCTAAGGGGGCCCCGGGAGAGGACTTTGTCCAGCAAGGACACTAGCGATTTCTACCTGCACCCACACATGCTTGTTCAAGCATCACCTGCACTCACTTCGGGTTAAAAGGGGCCAACAGGCAAAAGTACGTACCTGTAAGCAGGAATGGGGCTTCCTGGGAGTCGTGGTTCACCAAGTGGAACTACGAAGATGTGCTGCTGCAATTGGCTGACTCTGCTGGGCTCCCACCAATGAGAGTAAAATGGATAATTTGAGGCTCCCCGTTGTGTCCCTCTGGTTCCTTTCTCTCGTGGGAGGCGAATCTTTTGGTATATATATATATATATATATATATATATATATATATATATATATATATATATATATATATACATATATATACACACACACATATATCTTTGTTGCACTATTGTGATCAGTTCAGTTACAACATTTGTAAAAAAAATTAGCATTTAAGCATCTAAAGAGCAGCTCGGGTTAGCTATGAAGGAGTTAACCCTCAGAAAATATTAAGCATATATAGATGGCTGGTCCTGTCAGAGTGCTGCGAGAGTCTAACGGTATGAACTATTTAAAAAATGGTCGCTTGGGATTGGTTGAGAGAGCTTTTTCTCCCATTTGCCATTTTGGTCCCACAGTACCGAAGTGATCTGATTGGATTGCCACAATATTTAACACAATGTTGCGGCTGCGATTACAGGATGAGGGGCCATAGCCCCCAAGTCCAGAATTTCAAGAATAAAATCCATACTAGGGGGCAAGGAAAACCACTGCTGACCCCCTGATGGGACTTAACATGGAACACCATATGGTACTGCGGTATTGCAGCAGTACAACACTGCTGAAACTAGTAGAATAAATAGAAGGATTTGTATATAGCGCATGGCTACCCGGGAGCATCCCAGCGCTGAGAAGACACTAGAGTCGGCCTACCTTCTAGGAAAAAAGCAGTGTTTTGAGTTGTTTGCGGAGGGCTAAGGGATTGGATTGTTTAATTAACTGCAAAGGCAGTTTGTTCTACAATTTAGATGCATTGTATGAGAAGAGCAGGCCCCCACTTCTGGCATTCTTGATTTTTGGGACTACCGCAAGGTGCATCTCATCCGATCGCAGGCTTCTGTTCGCCTTATAGGGCTGGATCATACATTTAAAAATAGGGGGTCCAATTCCCCCTAGGGACTTGTGGACAACACATAAGGCCTTGAACTTGGTTCTTTCCTGCACCGATAACCAATGGAGGGGGCGAAGTGCCGGTCTTGCTGAGCAGAGATACTGGGTTCCCGTAAGAGATCCTGCAGCTGAGTTCTGCACAATCTGCAGTTTTGAGGTGACATACTTAGGGGTGCCGAGATAAAGGGCATTACCGTAGTCTATCATGGAAAGGATGAGTGCCTGGACCAAAGTTTTCTTAGCTTGGTCCGAGAGAAGTGGCAGAACTTTGCAGATCATTCTTAGCATACCAAAGCACAGTGCCGCCGTTATCCTGGCTTGGACTTTGAATGATAGCTCTGGGTCCAGCCATACACCCAAACTTTTTATCTCAGCTTTAGGGGTTGGAGGTGCTCCCATGCAAGTGGGTCACATCGTTTTGGCTTTAAACTGTATCTGGTTACCAAGAAGCATGAGCTCAGTTTTGTCACCGTTGAGCTTTAGATGGGATAAGCTCATCCAATTAGTGACTTCTTCCAGACAGTTAAGGCGGTCCGGGTGTGTGGTCTGCTTGGGACAAAGCCACCACCAGCTGAGTATCATCAGCGTAAGTAACCATGTAGATCCCAAAGGGGGTGACAATCTCCGCTAATGGCTGCATATATACATTAAAAAGAGTTGGGCTCAGGGATGAGCCCTGTGGAACTCAGTACCTGAGAGGGATCGGTTTAGACAAGGTGTCACCTGTAAACACCTGAAATCACCTGCCCTCCAAAAAGGATTTAATCCACGCTGACACCTTGCCAAACAATCCTAAATTCCGAAGATGGTGGGACAGGAGACGATGATTCACCGTATCGAAGGCCGCGCTTAGCTCAAGGAGTATTATTGCTGCTGTGCCTCCCACGTCTATAATCTTTCTTGCTTCCTCTACCACTGCCAGTAAGGCCTCTCTGTGCCTTGGCGTGGGCGAAAACCCATTTGTGAGGGGTGAAGCAGGTGATTAGATTCCATAAACATGAAAGAGTGTGGTTGACAATTTTCTCTGTAATTTTGCCCATTGCCGGAAGGAGAGAAATAGGACGATAATTGCCTACATCTGCTGAGTCCAGATTCGGCTTTTTCAGGAGGGCTTTTACCATGGCTCTCTTCCATTCTGGGGGCTCGCTTCCATTCTGGGGAAGAGGGAAGAGTTAATCATACTGGTCATGGTGGGGGTTACCATGGAAGCTGCTAAGATGTTGAGAGGTGCAGGGTCAAGAAGCGACCCTGATTTGACCATGGTTAAAGAAGTTCGGGAAAACTCTTGTGTCAGAAGTGAGAAGGTGTCCAAGTTGTGTATCTTTCCCTGCTGGCCCATAACATTCGGTTCAGGTGTAGCATTGTCTCTTTGTGGGAGGAGCTTAAGAATATTATGAAATTTGTTGGCGAAGAATTCTGCCAGTTCGTTACAGAGTTCTCCTGACGGGTCGAAAGTCACTGGGGGGTCTGGAGTTTTGAGGAGTTTTATTGCAGTAGAAAACGTCTCTCTAACAGAATTGGCGGCTCCTGCAATCTTCTCTTCATAGTACATGGCTTTTGCTCGTTTAATTGCGGTGTTATATATTCCAACAGCTATCCTGTATTCCTGTTTCTTGGCTACAGAAAAATCTTTCCTCCATGATCTCTCTAACCGCTTATATTTTTGCTTTAGTGCCCTCAGCTCAGGAGAGAACGAGGCTGACTTATTGCAGCCCCTTTTCTTCAGAATTAGTTTCTTTGGAAGTTAAGTGATTCCTCGATCCAGTGTGTGAACTTATGATATTCTGTCATAGGGTTATTTTCCAACTCTGGTTCAGTTATTTTTAATTCCAATGGGAGTTTGGACCAAGGTCGCATAAGTATTGGAATAGAATGCGTGTGCAATATGGGGGTCAGAGGGGAAAGAATAATAGGGATTTGAAAGTGGTTCGACCAGGGTACGGGGATGGGGCCTCCTGTTTTAAGTTCCCTGAGGTTGGAGAAGATAGGATCGAGAAGATGACCCTTAATATACGTTGCAAGGGTGACCTTCTAGTGAAGTTGACATGCCACCAGGTCTTACGTTAAACCAGTCACTAATGTTGCTGAAGGGTCGTCAAAATGAAGGTTAAGATTTCCTATAGTAATAAGGTGGGCTGATGCGCTAGCCAAGGTAATACCAGTCTCCATCAGAGATGTGCAAAATTGGCCGATAGGCCCCGGTGGGCAGTAGATAAGAATACCTGCGAATGATAGTGAGGGGGTAAATTTAATCGAGAAATGGACAATCTCACAGTCTAATAATGGACTCTCCAGTAGTCTGCAAATCAAGTACTCTTTATAGATTATAGCAATCTCACTTCCCCTTCCCTCCTTTCTATCTAGTAATGAAAAATGTAGTAAGCAGCAGTAATTAGTTGTTCTGCAGCGGGTAAGGCACCCAGAGTGACAACAGGCACAACAGGGGTGGCTGCCCTTTTGGACATTGGCCGCAAGCTGCCTGAGGGGATAGGGTGTATGCTCAACTTGAAATAAAAAAAATGTAAACTGAAAAACCTAAAGTTAAAGTGAGGTTGCAGTTAGGTATGATAAGAAGATCTTAGCTTATGTTTTTAAGAAAACTGAATTTCACTGAAAATCCAAGGATTAAAGTGATGTTACAGTTGGGGGAGGAAAAGAGATAAAAACGAATATTTAAGAAACATTTCAATTTGCCAGTTATAGTTAAGTGAGCTCACTTTAATTGGTGCCCCCACCATGCTCCGTATGACCTCGCATAATGTATCACTGAAGACATCCCAGATTTACATCATTTAGGACATCACTTATGACATCCCAAATTACATCATCCATGATACTGTAATTCACAATAATCCATAAACCCCTATTTCATTTGAAGAAAATAAGGCTTTTAGTATACAGCCCATAGTTATATAAAGCATAGAGGTACTGTGTTTACGGATGTGAGCCCAAAAAGTGGAAATAGGGTAAGCCTTGGAGGCAGTTGTGCTGGTGCATGCTTATGACTGCTCACATTAGATCACTGATCTCGTCTGAAATCTAGTATGGTGTAAGTTATACTAAGCTGTCAGAGATACCCTTGCAGGTGGGTATAATGAGTGAATGCACCTGACTGCATGGGGATGTCTGGGTGCTCAATGGGACCTTCTCTACCCCTCCAGAGTGAGGCGCTCAGGGGGCACACTGACAGTGCGCCTCCTAAGGGCCTTTTTGATTCTGTGCCAGCGTCCATAAGAGGGCACCACACAGAGGCAAATGAAGGAATGCTCTCTGAAGATATTGTAAGTGCTTCATGTGTGCCAGCGCCATCAGTAATCAGAAGAGGCTGCATAAGCGTCTGTGTTTCCTTCTGTAATACCATAGTGGCCCATAAAAACACCCTTTGTGTCTCCCCTTTACAAGGTCTGACTGTAGTAATAGAGACCTCATACCTGAATCAGATCTGAACGAGTTGTTAGGTACTGATGGGGTGGACCAGGCGATTGTGGGAAGGGAGGTCCCTGCCATCCGTGGACCAACTGGCTCTCATCTAGAGATGAATGACAACATTTATTTAGCACCCACTACCGCACATGGCTCTTGGTATTGAACTTTAAACTCCGTATTTAAACAGCCAAGAATTTTGTACCTTTCTTAAAATGAGAAACGAGGAAGCGTACTTTTGATTGAAAGGCCACTATTTCTGGCAAATCAGAAAGAAAGAGGAATCCTTCTGGATCTCAAACTACATTTTTGAATATTTAGTAGCAGTAAATTAACACTCAGAAGATCGCATTTAGGAGCATCCATGGAGAACTTGTGGCGCAGATAATATGGCAGCCATGGCCCGTACAGGTAAGAGCAGTGGGGCCAGATAAGGGAGGATTTTGACAGACGATGACCAGGGCAAATTATTTATTTATTTAATTTCCCCTGGTCTTCGTAGGTTGAAATCCACCTCATCCGAAGCACCGCTGTTACCTGTACGGACCCCGACTGTAATATGGTGCTAGATAGTTTAGCGGCAGAAAGCTGCTGCAAAAGCGGCGATAATGGGCTTTATAATATGCCCTGGAGAATTCCAATAGAAGCCCGTGCTCACACCAGAACATGGACTTCTATTGGAATTCTCAAGGGCATATTATAAAGCCCATTATCGCCGCTTTAGCAACAGTTTTTTTCAGCTGACCCGGCTATAATTTTTAACATTGTTCTTAATAATATGCCCCTACATCTGCTAACCCGGTGAATACAACTAGAAACTAATAAAAAAAACTTAATTAGTAGCGCTAATTTGCAAGTTAAAAAGTGCTGCTTGTGATTTGCGATAGGCTCCACTGGCCTGGCTGAGCAGCAAGAAATTTGCTCACATCCAGTCCTGACAAGCCTTGCACATCTGCAGATCTATACCAGATTGATTATTTAATAACAATCCGATAAAATCTCAGATCCCATTCACAAAGGACTATCTAGAGGGCCGGACGGCTTGAGCTAGATTAAATGGTCCTGCTGGACCCCATAATTAGGGGCACTCAGCATAGACAACAGGGTGCCACTTCTAATCTGTTGGGTTTGCAGCAAAACTGAGGAACGAACACTGGATGACAGTAGGGGGGGGGGCTTTTTATTTCCTCTGATGCAAGTCAAGAACTTCTTTTAAATGGAAAATGTGTTAAGAATGTTGTTCTTTTTGTTTGTTCCCACTTATTTTCGAGCCTACAAGCTTTTATTTTAGAGCTTTATGCTTATTGGGATATCAGCCACCTGTATAAGATTGTATTCATCGCCGTTTCTAGGTGTTTTGCCGCCCTAGGAGAGAATTGAAAAATGCCGCCCTCTCCCGTTTACTACCATTACTCTCTCCCGCCCACGCCATCCAGGCTAGAAGAATCAATTAACAGGTGAGGCTTGTGAGTATCAAGGAACATCACTCCGGTTCTATGCATGCAGATAAGCAGGTGACGCAGCCCATATATAGTGTACCGAATTCACCCACCATAACTGGAATGCACTTTATTTTATTGAATGGGCAATCATTGAACAACAAATACAGGGCCCTATGACGTGGATGCGTGTTCGTGCAGGGCACAGATGTGTGCTTGTTTTTAGGTGAATTTATTTTGACTTTTAAGATGGGGACCGGGTTGGATTCTGGCGGGAGGCTCAATCATCCTGTGAATCTGGGCAAATCACTTAGGGGCAGATTTATAAATACTGGTGCATCCCTGCATATCGGCAGGGATGCGCCAGTAATTGTGCACCGCAGCTCCGCCACCCTTGATGCGCCGCATTTATAATGGGGCGCACCATGGGGCAAAAACGGCCCAGATGCGTCACGCATCTGTGCCGTAAAAGCGGCGCATTGCTGGAGTTGCGTCGCAAGCAGAGACAGACTTACCTAAAAAGTGGATCTGTCTATAATCATTCAAGGACCACCAATATTGGTAAAACAATGGGGCACCTGGTGCTGTTTCATTTATGTCTGAATTTGGAGTAGTTGCAAAACATGTCCTAATGAAAACGACAAAACCATAATTTAGAATGAAGAATTGTTATGCCATATCCCCAGTAAAGTTCAGCTAATAAGACGGCACCTGGCTATTACCTTAGTGCTTGTGGATGATCAATTTGTCTGCTTGAATGAAAGTACTGTCCTATGATCATAAGATGAAGACTGTGTGCCCTGCTGCAAGTCTCCAAATGATAAAGCTCAAGGATGTGAGTCTGCAACAAAGGTAAAAGCAAAAGTGAAACAGAATCTAGCCTAGAGCCTTACAAATAAAAATTAGGCAATAACAAAAGTAGCTCTGACCACCTATTACCTTTCTGAGACTTATTGGGAATCCTAAATATGAAACACGTTATCCAGCTGGCTGGTTTAAAAAATAGGGTAATTCCTTGACGAGGCCCACTGCAAAATTTATAACCCATTTCTCATAGAAACGGTTCTTCCTCTTTCAAGCCTGTAATGCCAAACATAAGCAAACGGAGGTCATGAGATTATTATATATACCTAAAATGTTCAGAGACACCCTACGTATTCAAATGCAATACAGCTGCATCAATTGCTATAAAGTTTGCTATTTTGTAGTCTACACATATGAAGATATCTAGAAATGACACTCTATATGTCACAGCCGTTAAAATGTAATAAAGATACCTACTCAATGTTATGCACAAAAGAATACGGGGATGTTTAATGGTTCAACACTCCAACCCCAAAGTTGCTCTGAGCCTGTGCCGAGATAAGATGGAAAACTGCACGTAAACAATATGTACAGGCAAAGTAGTGGAAGGAAAACTTTGCTTCCTAAAAACACCCATGCATGGGTTCCTCACTGGAAAAACTAATTAAGCACAAAGGCTCACAATGCTAGACTGTGCCGAGAGATAAATATTATGTTGGAAAACTGCCTACCACCTATGTGTTCAAGCGTAGTGATAGAAGCAAAACTTTGTTTACCGAGGCTGCCAAACATTAGCCACTCACTTGAAATGCTCCGTATTCTGGGATGGCGGGCAGTGCTACATTGAGCGAGCAAACAAATTGTCGAGACTGACTACAAGTAAGTTGTTGAACTGAAAGAATTTCATTCTGATGAGGACTCGCTGAAAGTGTGGCAGTCATTAAGTTTTTAGATAGATTTAATGAAGAACATGGCAAGATATTTTGTAGCAGCAGCAAAGACTGGAAGTATTCAAAGGAGAAGATGTGCTGAAAAATAACAGTTATAGTGCCGACATCAAGGGAAAAGAAGCCATGACAAAGGTTCCGGCATCATCTAGAGAAAAATAAATATACATGGGGTGGAGATGAGGTTTGCAGGACATAGAGGAGAATCGGACCATAGTAAATACTTCCTTAAAGAGTACTTATGGGTCTCGCAAAATCTATATCCAACATTTCAGCAGTGAGAGTTTTTACTCAAGGGAACTGATGATTGTATGATCAAGTAAGGCAAGTGTGCATGCAGATTTTGGGATCTCAAGAAACACAAGATCCAGGTTGCAGTTGGCATTGTAGTGAGTATAGTCTTAATTTAGCAGCAGTAAAATCCTAGGATAAGTGATACATTTACCAGTTTATAATCACCATGGATCTAAAGCATAGCCCACTCCACACCGGGAGACAGTGGAGAGCAGAAAAAATGAGACCTACAGGACCTTGCCGTGGGAGTCTGGTAAGAAGCCAAGCTTCGACTTTCTCTCCTGGCTGCAGCCTGTTCAGTTGATTTACTGGGAATCCGTGCAGTAATGTCTGGACTGTACTAGGAAATTGATTACTGGTATATGATGGTCTGAGTAGATGAATGGTGCCATCCTTTCGACGTTTCAGGTGACAAAAACAGGTGATAGAAGTTTTGTCTGCAAGAGGCCTCAGCAACAGATGAGCAGGGATGTAAATGCAATAAAAGGGTACATTGTTTGAATGCCTGTGAGCATGACCCATAACAGAACAGAGGTAGAGTTTCACCTAAAAAGGACAGTCATGTTTTTAAATGCTCCATCTTTGCCACATTACATTTCGGACAGTTGATTTACATCCACCAACAAACTAGTGATAGCAGTTACGCAGTGCTTAATTTGTAAAAGAATGAGTGCCGATACCCAGAGCTCTAATCAAAAGCCGGGGCAGGCAATATTAAATGCGAGGGCCCCAATGCACAATCTTGAATCTATCTCATGCATCTTTAATCCACCACCAGACATACCCTGCCCTTTATCTCTGTCGTGCAGGTTCCTGCTTCCTCCCTTTATGTCAATTGTTCAGTCTTTCTCTTCCTCCTTCTTTCTTCTGTTTGCTTTTCCTTCTCTTCCTCTTGGTCAATATCAGATAAGGAAAAATAAATGTTAGGTCCCCAAAAATGAGTGCCGGTTGGTCCCACCTAGAACCACTGGTTCAAATAAAGTACTGGCGGAAAGACACAAGTATGGCACCAAGCATCTCAACACTCACTCTTTTGCCTCTATTTGTGGTTTCTTGGCTGCTTCTGAGTGTGCTCGCATTGGTAATCTATTAAATTACAGTCTGCAATCTCCCCTATTAGTTAGTGAAGAACATGATACCAAAATTGGAGTAGACAATAAATAAATTAATATGTCAACACTCACTTTGCTGGGGAACATTAGAAATTCCTAGATGTATGAACACAAAGCCTCTTCATGCCAAGTAGTATTTTCTTATTCTAGCACAGACATGTCACGTAGAAGAGAAAACGAGAAAAAAGGAAAGAAAACACATTTAGTAAAGTGGGGGCCCGTCACCTATATCTGGTTACCCCTATATTGTATCCATTTTCCCCCATGTTATTTCAGTAAAATGATCCAAACCAGAATCTTCCTGGGCTATCTACTGTAATACATACATGTTTCAAGAACATTTTGAGAGTAAAAGCCCTCTAGCGCAAATAAAAAGGTTTAAAACAACGACAAACCGCCCTCTAATAGATAGTGGCAGGAGTCAAAAAATAACATTCTGCGACCATGAACTTCTCCGCGTCAATGCCCCAAAGTGTGTTTTACTGATTAAAAGCTGTCTTAAAAAGCTTCCATTTAGTACCAAGGGCCATATGTATGAAACGTTTTGAGGTCGCAAATTGCCTGATTCGCTGAATTGGGCAATTTGCAACCGCAAAAAGGCATTTGCTGATGAATCAAACCCAAATTGCGTTTGGTAACAAGTTACCAATTCAGTATTTGGAAGACAGGTGCTTTGGCCGTCCCTTGCAAATTCTAAATTGCAGTGGTAGACATTAATATTTTGCGACCGAAATCCAGACACAAAGCATTAATATTTTACTAACTCCTCTCATAGGTGGTGGTAAGCCATTCACAAATAGGGAGGGGTGCCAATGGGACCACTTCTCCTTTGAGAATAATAATAACATCTTTTTTAAGAGCAAGCAGCAGTGCTTGCTCCCAAAAAATGGAATTAAACTTTTTTTATTTTTTAAAACATCTCGTTTTCCATTACTGACCCCAGCAATCCACCTTCTTTGTAAATGGATATCATTCCTAATAGGTCACATCAGTGGTGCAAATTAATCCTCAAAAAGATTTTCAAAGGGCAAAGCTGCTTCATCACAGAGAGCATTTTGCAGCATGGGCCGGTGCTTTGCTCGACAATGACTCTGGTGTGACTGCAGCAGTTGTAATGCCATTTCCATGTCCAGGAAAGCCATTAGAGTCTTCTCCAGATGTAGTACCAAGATGATTTTAGTGGTGCAGTTCAAACACCAAAATACTGGTCTCATTTGCAGAGCATCGATTTGCAAAAGCACAAGATCCAGCTCTTACTTAGTTCAGAAAGCCATTATGTCCGAAATAATGCACTTGGGCTTTTCAGCACTTGTGCTCAGCTGGATACGTGTACTACATGTGGTCGAGGAGTTTTATACACTTGTTTCATCAGAAGAAAGATCATAACACCACAGCAAAATAGTAGAAGAATGGTGGAGAATCCTCCAAAAAGACTTCAGAACAAGGAGTGAAAAACAAGGTATCAGTCTAAAAGCTGTTTTCAACCCAGCCACTAGACCATATTCGATGTTCTTTCGAGTTCAAGAAAACTTTATTGGTCACAATGAAAGGTATGAATACATAATACAGTAAAGAAATTATGCGCGAAGCAAAAAGGGAGGGGAAGGGAAAGGGGGATCTAGGGAAGAAAGAAAAAGAAAATAAATATGTAAATAAGGAAATAACAACTGTAAACTTGTCATTGGCAATAAAAGTAAAGGAAAGGGTACAAATAGTCTAAACTACAAGTAAATGCAAAGAAGATTATGCAAACAACCATGGTAACAAAGAGAAAAGGAATGAGAAAAAGGGCATCAAGTGGGTTTGGAAACTTCCTGCTGAGCAGGTTTTGGGTGATAGGAACGAGTTGTACAATTATCCAAATACGTCGTAACAGGAAGCCATAAATCTATACGTTTAGCTGCCAACTGGGCAGGAAAAACAAAAGCAGTATCAAGCCTATGATTATGACAAACATTATACCACCATGCTTTAAAAGTAATAGTAGAGGAAGATTTCCAATTAATAGTTATTTGTTGAAATGCAACAGACAATAATAAGTCAACAACACGAACCTAAAGTTCAGTTTCGTCCCAACAAGGAGAAAGACTACCTAAAAAGACACGGGTAGGGGAAAAAGGGATACTAGTATGAAAAATAACATTGATTTGTGCCCAGACCTGCAACCAAAAGGCATGAACATTTTTCCAGATGAACAGCATATGGAAAAGAGTGGCATTAGGTGAGGAGCAGTACTAGCCTGCATCGGGTATAGTGGGGAATCATTTGTGAAGGGTAGACGGAATGAGGAGTAATCGATTATAAATGAAAAAGAGCGATTGAGTCAGGGATGCCGATCTAGAAGTTTTACGGACCTTTGCCCAAATTTTGTCCCACATGGATAATGGCCATGATGAAGAAAGGTCACTTTCCCAATGCTCCTCCACTGTGGTTTTGGGTCTGGGGAGCATATGTGCATGGAGCTGCTTGTAAATAACAGAGGCTTTAGGAAAAGTTTGTAGAGTAGAGTGAAGCTGGGTGGAGTGAAGGTGGGAAGTGGGGTCAGGTGGAGTAGAAGAGGGGGATGTTGACGAGAGTTTCGTGTAAGCTTCCATGACCGTTGCTTTAAGGAGCAAATATTTGGGAGCAGAGGAGGATGGTAACTTAAAGGTGGAGCGTAAGGTATGGAAAGGCAAGAAGGCAGATTGTGAAAAGAGTTGCGATATCCAAATCAGTCCCCTGGACCTCCAAGAACTCCAATAAAATGGCTTACCTCGAATTAAAAGGTATTTATTATGCCAGATAGTGGACGAGAGAAAACCAGCAATATTTGTATGGGGGGAGGCTTAGCAGATAAGAGGAGCTTGACAGTAAACTTATGAATAGGAGTAGGAATCAAAAGAGTTTACGCGAAAAAGAAATATATTCAGCAAAAGAAAAAGGGGAGAGGAAGAGGCGCTCAACTTTAGTCCATAGAGGAGAGGGGGAGTCAGGGTCTTGTAGCCAAAAGGAAGCCTGGCGTAACAAAAAAGCCTTATGTTAAGTCAGAAAGTCAGGAAAATTAACACCTCCTTCAGAGGTAGGGCGAATAAGTCTAGCAAGGGACATTCTGGGTTTCGCTTTATGCCATAAAAAGAAGGACAAAACCGAATTGATTTTCTTAAAAAATTTGGCTGGAATAGAGACAGGGATATTAGAGATTATGTATAAGACAATGGGGGATAACATCATTTTAATGGTGTCTAGTCGACCCCACCAAGACAAATAAAGAGGGTGCCAATGAGCTGTGAGGTCAGAAATTTTCTGAGTGCATTTAGTAAGACAAAGGGAAACAGTGTCGCGGATGGAGGGGGTGATATGTAACCCCAAATACTTAATGTGAGAGGGGCTCCAAGTAAAATTGGAGGCGCTGAAGTCGGGTTTGAAGGTGAATTTTGTCAGGATCTCACATTTATCATTGTTAAGCTTATAGCCAGAGATTAGGGAGTACTGTCGCACTTCCTCCAAGAAAGCAGGAATAGAGACCGTGGGATTGGAGATGAAGAGCAGAATATCATCTGCGTATGCAGCGAGTTTAATAGAGGAGTTCGTGGTCTGGAAGCCATGGATGTCGGGATTCTGGCGCAATCTGGATAGAAAGGGTTCTAAAGCAAGATTAAAAAGAAAGGGCGAAAGGGGACATCCCTGACGGACTCCTCTACCAAGGTCAAAGTAGGGAGAGATTTGACCATTAGCATAAACTGCAGCACGCGGGTGAGAATATAATAAGGAGATCAGGGAGGTAAATTTAGGGCCAAACCCGAACCAATTGAGGGTATGAAAAAGATAGGGCCATTCAACCCGGTCAAACGCCTTCTCAGCGTCCAAGGCTATGGCGGCAAGGGAATGTTGAAAGTTGGATGATTTTGATAGAATATTAAACAAAAACCTTGTATTGTCTGTAATATAACGACCCTTTACAAAGCCAGACTGCTCTTCCCCTAAGAGGTCAGGTAGAAGATGGTCTAGTCTTATCGCCAGGGACTTAGCGAAAATTTTATAGTCAATATTGACAAGGGAAATGGGTCTGTAGTTTTTACAATATTGTACATCTTTGCCGGGTTTGGGTATTAAGCAAATGTGAGCATCTGAAAAGGACCCAGAGGAAACGCCTAAATCAGCAAAGGAATGGAGAAGGGAGTGTAATTTTTGGATTAGTAATTTAGAGAAATGAAGATAAAACTCGACAGTGAAGCCATCTGGACTAGGAGCTTTGTTAGATTTGAAATGCTGGAGTGCGTTGAGTAACTCTTTCTGTGAGATGTCAGTCTCCAAGGAGGATAGATCAATAGGGAAATGCGGGGGAGGTAGGATAGTTGAGAAGAAATGATTGAGGGAATGGGAAGATGGGTCTGTGTCAGATGTGTACAAGGTCTCGTAGAAGCGAGAAAATGTGGCAAGAATGTCAGCATCTTTGTGATACAAATGCATGTTAGAGTCATAAACAGATTCGATATTCATCTTATTATGTTTGACCTTCAGGTAATTGGCGAGGATTTTCCCAGCTTTATTCCTACCACCATAGAATTTAGCACTTGATTTAAGTAAATATAAGGAAGCGTCTTCAGTAGATTTTTCAATAAATTTAAGCTTAGCAGCAACTAGGGCTGTCAGACTATCATTGGAATGTGAAGTAAAATAGGCGTGTTCCAATCGCTTAATAGTGGTGAGGAGAGTTTTAGTGGATTGATGTGCGGATTTACGTTTCTTTGCGACAAAATTAATAATGAAGTTGCGTGAGGCTGCCTTGAAGGCGTCCCAAACAGTGTGTTTCGGGGTGGGCGGAATATCATTGAATAGAAAAAATTCATCAAAAAATGCAGTAAAGGACATATAAAATTTAGGATCTAAGAGGGGGGCATTATTGAAACGCCATCTTCTGGGTCCCTCAATCTTAGGGAGCACGTCAAGGCTAACTACAACAGGGGCATGATCTGAGATTAGAATCGGGCCAATTTCTGCTGCAGTAAGCGTTTGAGCAAGATCATGTGAAACAAAAATGTAATCAATCCGTGATTGGGAACGATGACATGGTGAATAAAAGGTGAATTCCTGTAAGGTCGGGTTGCAAAGTCGCCAAGAGTCAATAAGTTTATGTTGGGATATAGTCTGGGTGAAAAGTTTGTGTGGCTTGGTAGGGACAAAAATAGCATCAGATTTCCTATCTATAAATGGATCGAGAGGCTGATTGCAGTCTCCAACGAGAATTAAATTATCATCCATGAACTGGGTGATACGGGGAGAAAATTCAGCCCAAAAAAGGAGTTCACCAATAGTGGGGCCATAAACATTAAGGAGAGAGATTGGAACACCTCTAAGCGATAGTCTGACATGTACCCATCTGCCATTTGTGTCAGATTCTTGGGAAATGACAGTGAAAGGGAGAGACTTACGACAGAGAATTGCAACACCATTGCGTTTACCATCACCCTGTGAATAAAAAAATCACCCACCCAACCTCTTTTAAGTTTAGCAGATTCTACATCAGAAAGATGAGTCTCTTGAAGAAACGCAATGTCAATGTTCAATTTGGCTAAATGAGATAAGATGCGTTGACGCTTAATTGGTGAATTGATACCCTTAACATTCCAAAAAGTATTCAAGGACATAACATATGCAGTAAAATAATAACTATGTAACAAATGAAATCAAGATAAAAAGATAAGAACCCATAAATGTAAACATATGGAGAGAATAAAAGGTATAGTGAGGAAAAAGAAGAAGGAGAAGGAAAAGAGATTAGCGAGAAAAAAAGGTGTGCATAGAAAAAGAGAGAGATGGAAAATAGTGAGGAATGCATGAAAGTCAAGAAGAGAGGAAAAAGGAAGTATGGAAAAACACAACCTGAAAAAAAGGAAGTTATGATTACAGCACATCAAAAGGAGTTGAAGCACACAAAAAGAGCAAAAAACTATAGAGAAACAAGGGAAAGGGAAAAAACAACGGATGAACATACCCACAATAGGAGGATACAAAGAGGAAACGGGGGGAGGGAGCCATAGAGGTAAGGCAACACATCCGAGGACGACTAGGCGGTAAACCAGGGAAAACATCATCAAACGAGGAAGGAATCCTGTAAAAGTAAGGAGGGAAGATGAGAGAGAAAGTTACAAATCAACGTCAAAAGAGAACAAAGAATCAACAACTATATAATCAAAAAAGAGTAACGTTCAAGGTAGAAGAAAAAACAGAAACATGAGCATACATAAACAATGCAAAGATAAACAAAATATTAGAACACAGCCAGGAGGAGATGAAGAAGGACCAGAGGAATCCATGGCAGTTGTCTTGTGTGCATTGATGAAACTCTGCAGTCTCTCTGGGTACTCCTAAGTGGTCGTCTTGTTGTTGTAGGTGACCTTGAACAAGCAAGGATGATAGAGGCCATAACGAGCACCCATGGAGCGAAGATCATCTTGCATGCCAAGAAAGGCCTTCCAGCGGTTTGCAGTAGCCTCAGCATAGTCCTGAGCGAAGAACAGGGAAGAACCTGACCACGACAATTTAGGAGTAGCCTTAGCAGTTGTAAGAACCTTCAAAGGATCAGTGTACTCCAGAAAATAAAGGATAACACCTCGTGGACGTTGTGACGAGGCAGTAGAAGCAGGAGGGCGACCCAAACGATGAGCACGCTGAATATTAAGATTTGTACCTTCTGGCAAGTGGAGCAACTTGGGGAGAAAGGACTTGAAGAAAGCGATAGGGTCTGCACCCTTGAGGCCCTCTTCCAGGCCGTAAATACGAAGGTTGTTACATCTATTCCTGTTTTCCAACTCCTCCACCTGCCTATGGAGGGTATCCACCTGTGAAGTTAGATGAAGAACTTTGGTGGTAGTTTCTTGGAAAGAAGCAACTGATTGTTCAACCGTGGAGACTCTTGTTTCAATTTGCGACCAGCTATCATTGAGAGCTTGAAGCTTGATATTAGTTTCCTCCATGAAAGGACGCAAAGTCCCAATTTCTTCCAAAAAAGGGCGGAAAGATCTTATCTCCTCCAATAAAAGTTCCATGGAAACAGGAGTAGACTGTTTGGGTGGTGAAGGAGGGTCCTTTTTGAGTCTCTTGGTGGTGGATTTCCCTGATGATGGTGGAGGAGGATCCATGGCAATGTCGGAGCCAGAAGAGGTGAGAGAGTCTTCCAATTTAGAGAAAGCAGAAAAAACTTTGGAATTCTTCACGAAGGCCACCTTTGTTGTCGATTTGGAGGATGAGCGCGACATAGAAATAAATCGCCTCATAAAAATAAAAAATAAAAAGTGAATAAGCAAAGAGGGAATTACGCAGCACTTGTTAACCACACAGAAGGGTGGAAGGACGCTCTATGAGGAGAGAAATCGTCCAAACAGGACTATGACATAACCACTTGCAGTGATCGAAGAGGATCTTCAGTGGGTACGCAGCCAGAGGAGAACCTGCATTATACGCTCAGAAAGCCTAGAACACGGAAGAGCCTCAGCATTTGTTTAGAGGTTGAGGAAGGAAAATGGCTGAAGCCCATGTAATTGGAGTCATTTGCAATGGGATACAACAGAGTCAGCAAAAGAAAAGAGCGTGCAAGTTGCCAAAAGTGCAATAAATGGGTTGCAAAGGATAATAGCAGCACCACTACAACAAAAGAAGGTCACTGCCCAAGCCACGTGAGGAAAAATAAGCGACTGTGCACCAAAGAGCCTGGGATATAAAACAATAAATGGTCAGGACTGAGGCGTTGGTTAGACAAAAATATACCAGTGCGCCGAAAAACGCTCTCTCAGGAAAAGGCAATCAATAAGTGAAGTGCTACACATCCAAAAATGTACTTCTGCATGAGAAAATTTCGTCTAATAGATTGTTATTTTGAAACATTCCAGAGGCATTAGGAAGGCATTGGAAGTGACAAGTCAGTGGCCAAAGCAGAGCAAAAGCAGCAAGTAATCTGCCACAAATGCAAAGCAGGTAGGTAGCGCATGAATGTAGAATGGCACCCAAGGAGAAGTACAAATAGAAATTGCTTCAGGCCGAGATTAAAGGGGATAACAGCGGAGCAACGCTAATGAGGCATAGACTGAAAATACGCGGCACGCTAGCTGACAGGAACTGGCGGCCGTGAAGAAATAACAAAAGTCCCGAACTCACTTCACAGAGCGCCGGGCCGCCGAGACTTGTTAAGAGCTCCAGACATCGTGCAGCCATTTAGGAGAAGAATCGGGGATAGCCAACCTCAAGGCTGAAGGTAGAAAGTGGAGCACAGGTAACCCAATAAAGCAAATATGAAATGGCGGCCGCAATCCCAAGCAGAGCCTCCTCAGGACGCCACAATCAGAAGCTTCATGTACGTGCCTCTGAAGAAGTCGTCAGGTGCCTCGGAACACAGCTGGGATATTCCGACATCGGAAACCAGCCTCTATTGAAGCGAAAGCAGCAGGAAAAATGGAGGTTCCCCGGAATCGCCGCGGAGCCTCACTCAGGCGCCGCCATCCCTCTCGGACGCCAAGCCACGCCCCCCATATTGGATGTTCTTGAAAAAGTACACAATGCCAGTTGTGCTAGACACAATTGTACAAAGTCACAAAATGAGCGGAGTGTTATGTTTGTAACAGCTTCTGTATCTGTGAAGCAGTTCTGGCTTTTTCCAAGCCATAGGTCTCAGCCACAGACGTCAAAGGGACCTCTTTTGGTAGTAACATTTCAACAAATGTACTAATTTTATCAAAATTAATTTCCTTCATATCAATTATAGGCCAATGGGCACCTCTGATTAGATTTTGAGATGGGGTTAAAAGGTTATGACACAACACTGTGTTGTTTTAGAAACTATATTCACATGAGGTTATCCCGGCTCCCACCCCACAACAGCTCGTATACATTATTTAACTGTGTGTGGTATTGGAACTAGAGCTACTGATAAGGCACATCTTAATCCTTCATTCAAAGGGTTACACATTATTTGTAATGAAATAGAATGACACTGTAGTGAGTGACCTGCATTGTTTCTTCAGCTAAAAACACTAATAAAGACAAGTTCATCTTCATTTAAGCACATGTAGGAAAAAGGAAATTTCCACAAATTAAATAAATGTTAATTGCGCATTTTCTAATACCAACTGAATGATATATATTTCTGGCAATTTTGAAAGTTGAATGCTGTAATCAGAAGGAAAAGTAATCCATGTATCAGTCATGTAGCATATAGACGAAAATGGAGTTCCATCAATGTATTCAATACTCAGCAAGGTGAAGGTAGACTCATTCTTAGCCATTGTCTTCTGTGTTAATGTTAAGTTGTAGGGCTTGAAAATGGATGCTTTGTTTAGAAGTTGCCAATGCACATATTTTCATCTTAGAGTTTGTAGAGCCCAATATAATAGAATTATGGCTTTTAAACTATCCCAGCCATTCTGTAAAAGACCTAAATCTCCTTTGAGGGGATCCAACGGTGAGGATTGAATGAATGCACTCTTTTAGAGAATGTGTGCACGTCATTGACAATAACTTTAAAAACTGCTTGCATATTTGTCCTCTGAAATGTTTGTTTCAATCATTATTAATGACATAAATGTGTGTTGTGTTGTATCGTTTAGTTCTAGCGCAGCTGATCGAATCAGGGATTCGGAAAGATAAATGTTCCTTTTAATTAGGGGCAAATGCTCTTTCATAGCTGACAGCTTACCCACAGTATATGTAGAAAGTTCTACAGTTATGTGTCTGTTATATCAGGGATCAGGGTGATTATCTTTTGGACCAAGCATTTTGTATAGAAAACAATGCATCCGTTTATTGAAATTATAGGGCCATAAGTCTAAACCTTCAGGAGAGGATTTTGAGGAATTATAATTTCCATTTTGAATCATGTCATAAATCTGAAATGTTTGCAGTCATTAACAGGTTAACAGTGCTGTATCAACCTTTGGTATAGAGAGCTGTATACGGTATTTCATCCTTCCAAATCCCAAACAGGTAGTCTGCTGGATTGTTTTATTCAGGAAAATTGTTTCCTTGGCTATAATGCATTCTTAGAATAGAGTTTCTTTACATTGAACTTGAAAAATTTGGTTCCCAATACATTTCTCATCAATATTTTGTTTCCAATACTCATATCCTTGTACGCCAAATTCTGATTGAACTCTTCTGGATTTATCAAATTGTTTGTTGTAATTAAGTTTTCAGAAGTTGTTGAGGACTTAATAAACAAACTGAAAAGCCAAAGGATGGGACCTGTCCTCCCCGTGGAAATAGGAGAATTTCCTTAAAAATAAATTGGATAACTATTAGGGGGTGAAGCCTCACAATACTCCCACTATGTGTATTTTTGTATTTCTCAAGGAACACTGGCTTGCTCTATATATAATAGTGTGCATAGTGATGACAACAATATGTTCAGTTCTAATTAAATGCATTCAAATGAGGAACTTTATTATCAAGAGTTACATATGGCTATAAATTAGATTCCATGCTTCTCAGTGTCCCAGTCCTCTGAAATAGTTCCAGAAATAATCACAGCACCCATTGAAACTTTCAAAGCACATGGCAATTACAATGTCTCAGTGGGTCCCATAAACTGATAAGGAACCTTTTCCCAGGCTATGCCCTCAGGCACAGAATAATCTGTAATGTTTCCAGTATAGAAATCTCATCAAGCTCTTTGGAAAGAAAGATGTAGTTGCACTTCTCAAACCCTGGGTTGTGAAACAAATCTTTCAGGCAGGTAATGTCTATTCAGTAGTAGCAGACTAACAGTCAGTGCCATTATAAGCCACATGTTGAAAGGAATACTCCTGTGGCAATCCAAACATAGGATGACAATGATATTAAGTAACTGTCACAAAACCAAGGCTAAACAAGAAGAAATCAATTGTGTGGAGCAACCAGGGAGTGTGACGAAAAGTAATCTGTGCAAAACTCATATTCCTTCTCATAAAGCATTGTTTCTCGAATAGACATTATCTCAATCGATTTTGACTCTTCCGGGGTTTCATAATAAACCATGGCATTGATATGAACATTTGCAAGCGTACAGACATCATCATATTCTTTCATGGAATCTGTTGTTTGGTGTAAAGCTGGAGGCAGAGTTGGCTCGAATATCCCCGGCTAGGGACCCAAGATATTTATGTCACTGTACTCATTAAAGGGTATTTCATTCATAGATTGGCCACAGGGTGCTTCTTAATGTGGTTAGTGGGCACCTGTCTGTTTTTTTAACCAAACAATGGAGGCTAGGTTACTGTGTACGTACCTTTTACCAAAGAACTAGAACAAAGGATCTGTAGGTTGGTCCAAAATCTTGTTTATCATGGATTTTTTCCTGAACCAGACCAGCTACTTATGGGACCCACCCATTGGCAGATGGGGATATCTCCTTTTCACTGGTGGTCACTTCAGAATGCTTGATGTTAGATAAATTGTCTGTGACCTCTTGAACGTTCTGAAAAATATTTAAATGATGGTCCAGGTCAAATTCATTTTCTTCTTCCACCTATCCCAGGACTATCTTGATGAGCTACATACTAAGGCACCCCGAAAAGTACTTATTATAAAGTGCGGCCACCCAGTACTCTAGGCAAGTTATTTATTACTCTCTCAACTTCATAAAGGTGATAGTAGGAGAATAAGACCTGAAATAAGCACCTTAGCAGTCAGGGCTAGTTTAAGCATGCCATTAGCTTGCTCTATTAACGTGTTACTCTGTGACTGAAACGGGTTGCTGAATTGCAAACATAATCCCAGAGCAGACATAGAAACCATGTAAGCTTTTATGGCAAACACAGAACTATTGTCTGGATGAAATTCAATTACTTCTCCCATGGCTATCAGAAAGTGCAAGTACTTTGCAACTGATCTATTGCATTTCTATGTTGCTGGACCTATAGGAATCCAGAACATGAACCGATTGCCACCAATCTGACTTCTATCTGATAACAGAATTAATTGGCCTGACATGGTCCAAATATAACATTCTAAACAGTAGATCCGAGACTGTGAGGGGGTCTGCACGGGTCTTCTAACCATAGAAGTGTTAATCTGTTGACATACATTACATTCCCAAACATAATCTCTGGCTTGTTTAAGTAAACATGGAAAGCAGTAGAGTTGCTGCTGCATTGTTCCGGCGGTATTTATTGCAGCATGGGCAGTCTCTTACCTCCTCATGAGCTGCTTTGATTAGTTCCAATCTTGACTGCTTATTAGGAATTATCCTATCTCCCTTTCTGGGAATGGAAACAACAGGAATGTTACCTGAATTGAGTGTTTAGAAGTATTGATGAGGAAATCCGGGGTGTTTTACTCTTTACTGTTCCTTGTTTCTCTGCTAGTATACTTGTTTTGATCGTCATCTAAGATCTGGCTATGACTGCTAGTTTAACCGTCTGCACTGCAGCCTCTGCAGCATGGACCAGTGAAAGCTTGTCCTGTAAGACAGCTACCTTTCACCAGAGATGTGTATTCTTCTTTGGTTTCCCGTTTGAATCTTTGTATCCGTCCAGGCACCAATGTTTCAAATATACATTGTAATATACATTGTAACCCTGCATGCAGACAGATTAACTAATTAGTATGGGAACTGACAAATCAGCCTACTGGAGATCTAGTCCCCCTCACTTTAATAGTGGGAAACTATTTTGGAGTGACATTTCCCACTATTAAAGGCTTGGCAGAACAGGGGGCAATTAACGTTGATTTACAAAGAAAAAAGGGACCTTAAAGTTGCATTTTAGGTGCAGGCTAAGGTGTGTTTATTTCAGTTTAAGCATTGCATCTGTAATCATGTGCGTGTATGTGCAGCGGGTAATTTATTGTGTGAGTTTGGTGAGAGGGTTTCACCTTTTTGCATTACTGGGTTTTGTTATATCTAGGCAATGATGTCACTGTCTCATGGCCACTGTGCTCACTGGATTCCAGAGTGTGGAATCCAGGGAGCAGACCTGAGATGCACAGTTGCTGAAGAAGCTGTCCTTGAATGCTCCTGGGGTTGTTATAATGAATAAACTACTTTTCCTACTTTAACCACTGTACTTCAAGTCATTTCAGTGGCCACGAGGATGGGATCCGTTTAAAGAAATTGATGAAAGAAATTGTGACTTGAATTGAAGATTTTCTACAAATTGAAGACTTTCTATACACAACCCCAGGTTAAGACTGAATTTTTCGTGAAGGCTTCAAGGTACCTATTGAACAGGTATTTCATATATTTTTTTTTTTGCGCTTAATTGGACTTCCTTAACTAATTTCATCTAAACCTATCTTTTTTTTAACCTTTGGAGCATATTATCACATCGCGCTTTCTTGTGATTTTAAATTCACTTGCGTAAAATTATTTTTCTTTTGTCAAATATTTGATCGCAATAAACTTTCAGCGCGTTACCTTTAAAATACCATCATTTAGACTCACATCGTTGATGTTTCAAAAAATGCTACCTTGATCACCATTTCCTTCGTTGATGTTTCAAAAAATGCTGCTTTGACCGCCATCTCCTTCGCGTGCATTGCTGTTCCTTTCTGCCACCGCGTCACTGTGAAATCATCGCGTTCAACGCTCCTCCGTGTCAACGCATCTGCATCATCACGTTTGACGTGTTCACGTTCAACACGTATTGTGACGGACATTTTGAATCACCATAGCAACCGATGCTATTTCTCTCATCAGATGCTCGCAAACACGGCAAATAATATCGGAACCTGATATTTCACTCATAATCACGGCAAAAGTTGTCGGATCTTGTATAAACATTGCAGGTAACAAGTTTGATATTTTTGGAACCATTTCTCAGCATAATATTAACGCGCAAACAACAAATCAATATTACTGAAACCACTTTCAATGTAAAAACTACGCGCATTCCTAAACATTAAGGTTAAATCGATTTATGTATACACATTCATCTCCTTGAAGTGAATTTTAAGCAACAAAGCGTATACCTTTTGAAATAAACTCTGGACAATCTACTTTTTGAGCAAACATCAACTATTGACAACGGTGACTACATTATTTATTTTAGTTTATTTATTTGTAAACTACTGAATACCATCTTGTGACAACGGTGACTACATTAATTATTTTAATTAATTTTTTTTATTTCTTTCACAAAGTGTTTTTCTGATATTTATAATTCTATTTAACCATTATGGATGTTTCATCTTCTGTAGTTGCTCCTCCTAAATTCTTGCAGTCTCCAGGTCCGCCTTCTATGAATTGGGAAGATTGGTCGGAATCTTTTGAAACCTATTTAGAGGCGATAGGCGGTGATGTATTTTTACCTTCTAGAAAATTAGCATTACTTAAACACAATTTGGGTGTTGAAGGCAGAAAAGTTTTAAAAACTTTACCTGTAACAATTCGTGTTGTCTCAACAGTTATTGATAATGATGAAACAAGTGAAACTAGTGAAACCAGTTCTAATGACACATCTATTGATGTATATTCTGATGCTTTAAAAGCATTAGAAGAAAATTATGGGAAGAAAACAAGTATTGTAGTTGAAAGGCACAAGTTTTTCTCTAGAGCACAACTTGCTGGTGAAAATGTACAACAATATGTGGCATGTTTAAGAACCTTGGCCATTACATGTAAGTTCAAAGATTTACATGAAGAAATAATAAGAGATCAATTTATAAATAGAGTTAAAAATATCAAAATTCAAGAACGTTTACTTGAGCTTAAAAATCCTTCTCTACAGAAAACTCTTGACACAGCTAGGAAAATGGAGAATACTTCCCATTATGTTAAAGAATTAAGTTCTAAAGATGAATCTGGTAATGTTAATGCTGTATCTACAGGCTATAAAAAATCTGATTATAAAAATGATAACAAAGAGATTAAGCCCAATTTTTCTAGAACTAAATCTAGTTTCACCAAAAGAGTATGTTATAGATGTGGTAGTCTGAAACACACTGCTGACTTTAATAAATGCCCTGCTAGCAAAGTTACGTGCAACAAATGCAAAAAAATTGGTCACTTTGCCAAATGCTGTAGAACTGGTGACTACAGTAATTGGAAGCGTTCAGTAAATCTTGTGGAATCTCATGTTGTCAGTGATGAGGAAGTATGTGATGGAAATGATAATGATATTGAAGTGATGATGTTGCAGGATGATTTTGTTAATGATATTTCTGAAGACTATTGTCCGCCTAAATGTGAAGTGCTAATAAATGATGTGTACATGATGCTTTGGGCGGATTCATGTTCGCCGTACACTATCATTGATAAGAATATGTGGGAAAACGGAAACAAATACACCTTGATAACCGCTGATGCACGACCTAAAGGTTATTGTGGTGTTAGATTACCAGTTATTGGTTATTTTGATGCCAGAGTAACCTTCAAAGGTAGATCCTGTTTAACTAAAGTTTATGTTGTAGAACAGGGACGTGCCTTATTAAGTTGGAGAGATCTTAAAAAGATGGGGTTAGTATTAAATCCTAATCATCCTGACCAAGTGGTTTTGGCTAATGATTATCTTGAACATGTACTGTTAACTAATGAAGATTCATCTTCAAAATGGGAATCTGTTTTTCCCAAATTATTTAGTAAAGAACTAGGATGTCTAATCAAGTTTGAACACAAGATCATTTTAAAAGCAGACAATATTCCATCTGTTCATAAAGTAAGGAATGTACCATTTGCCCTAAGGAATCCTCTAAAGGAAGAATTAAACAGATTGTGTAATGCCAAAGTAATAGAACCTATTGAAGCTTCAAATTGGCTTAGTCCCATCGTTTTGGCTCGCAAACCCAATGGAAAAATTAGGATGTGTGTGGACCTGAGGGATTTAAATAAAAATATTTGGGTTGATAGATATCCTTTGCCACACATCAATGAAATGATTTCAAGCATTAAGGATGCCATGTATTTCTCGTCGATTGACTTGTCAAATGCATACCATCAAATCAAATTGCATTCTGACTCTAGGCATTTAACATCTTTCATTACACCTGAGGGTGCTTTTCAATATCTCAGAATGCCATTTGGTTTGGCATCCGCATCCTCAGTTTTTCAGAGAGTCATGTGCAGTATTTTAAAGGGTGAGTTGAATGTGAGAATTTTTCAAGACGATGTTCTTATTTGGGGGAAAGACATACTTTCCCATGACCAAGCAGTACACGGTGTGCTGCAGAAATTACAAGAAGCTGGTCTAACTGTATGTGGTGAAAAGTGCAAGTTTGGAGTGAAAGAGATTGATTACCTTGGTCATACCATTTCCAATGAAGGGGTTAAACCTAAAATGAAACTATTGGAAGCCATTGAAAAAGCACCCCACCCCATTAATAAAGATCAGTTACGATCATTTTTGGGACTTGCGGAGTATTACTCTAAATTTGTCACAAACTTTGCTGACAAAGTGTACAATTTAAGATTGTTAATGAAAAAAGGCGCTTCTTTTGCATGGTCAACTTTGTGTCAACAAGCTTTTGAAAACATCAAAAATGATATCACAAAAGCTGTAGCTCTTAAACCTTATGATCCTGATCACATCTCTATAATTGTTGTGGACTCCAGTGCTTATGGGTTACGTGCTGTCCTTATGCAGAAACACAATGGAGCAGAACGAATCATAGCGTTTGCCTCTCGCACACTTAAGGGTGCTGAACCTTCATACTCCGTAATTGAAAAGGAGGCTTTAGCGTGTTGGTGGGGTGTAGACCATTTCAAAACCTTTATTTGGGGTACCTCTTTCGAACTAAGAACAGATCACCGACCCCTCATAGACATTTTCACAACTAAAGGTGCTTCAAGAGCCACTCCCAGAATAGCAAAATGGTTATATAGATTACAGGGTTATAATTTTCAAATAAATTATGTTCCCGGTCATAAAAACATTAATGCAGACTGTTTATCACGTCTTCCCTTGCCCTGTGACAAGGATGAAACATCTGAGGATAACGATGAGTGGTTAGTAGCCAGCATCGAGGAATCTTGTAATAATGCTATCTGTGAACAAGAATGGGTTCAAGCTGTGACTAATGACACTTTATTACAACAAATCATTAACAATCTACATGTTGGTGTAGATCTGTCATCCTTGGATAAGTCTATTTTGGCCGATTACAAAATGGTTTGGCCCAAATTATCTTTTTATGATGGTATTCTTAGGAGGGGCGATAGATTAGTTGTACCTACAGTTTTGCGTGACAAATTATTGAATTTATTACATGAAGGACACAGTGGAATGACTAGCATGAAGAAGAGAGCCAGGAATGATTTTTGGTGGGCTGGAATGGACAAGGACATAGACAGGTGCGTTAGAAATTGTCTAGCATGTATGTCTAGTGACAAATCTCACAAATCCCAAGAAACTACCATTTCTGCAACTCCTTTTCCTGAAAAGCCTTGGGATAAAGTTGCTATTGATATTTGTGGTCCATTTCATGTCAAAGGCATCGAAAATAAGTTCGCAATTGTCTTAATGGATTTTCACTCTAAATGGCCTGAAGTAGCTTTTGTAAGGGATATCAAAGCTTCCAATATTGTCGAATTTTGCGAAGGTATTTTCCGAAGAGAAGGGTACCCTAGCACTATTTTATCAGATAATGGCCCGCAATTTATAGCCGAGGAATTTTCCGCTTATCTTAAGAAAGTTGGAGTAAATCACATTACCACATCTGTATATAAGCCAAGAGAAAATGGTTTGATAGAAAGATTCAACCGAGTGTTGAAGGAATGCATCCAACTTGCCAGCAACAATGATGATGACTGTAAGGATGCTGTCAAGGAGATGTTATGGTGCTATAGGAATACTCAACAAACAAAAAAGTGGCCTGGTCAGAAACCTGTTTGTGTGCCGCAACTGAACTAGTGCCCCGAAACGATTAGAAGCACTAGAAGTGATAGCCCAAGCCTGTTAGAAAAATTCCCATCAGCCCACCCATGTGGTGGAATGTCGTCATGTGGGAGATGTCACCAATCCAATTCTCAAACAGTGCACCTAGTCATGGTGCAGAGATGGGTGGATTAACATGGTGTAAATACAGACCAATGGGCTTCACTGGTGGTGCTAATGGGGTGCAGTGCAAAAAAATTAAAAGTGATAAACGTGAAGGTAAAATTGACTCCGAGGGCCAAAATCAATTTTAATCAGTATGGCGCTTGGGTCAAGATTAAAATTCTGCCAAAATAGTTTGAAATTATAACTATATGTGGGCAGAGTAAGTGGAGGTCGACATGTTTCAGCTGTACTGACTATTGGTCTTAGCTTTCTTCAGGACCATTAGAGAAACTGCGACTGCAAATCAAAAAATTTAGAGGATCAGTGATGCACGCTAATGTACATTGGATAAGTCCTACCAGTTCCTCTGAGCCCAGATGGATGCTGTAGGAAGTCCAGAACTGTATGTATCTCCTGAAGAAGAGACATAAGCGTGAATCAAAAACCATGTAGTGCACAACAGATTTCGGGAGAACAAGCACAAGATACTAGGCACACAGACAGGGCGGTGGAGACTGTCTCTCCCCGCTAAATATATTGCTATGTTTGTAAACAGTGTTAAAAATCACATAAATGAGAATGAGTATAGTAACTTACCCAGCATTATGTGGGAGTACGCCTCACCTCACCCGGAACCCACTCGGGAAAAAGGGAGGCCCCGCTCTAGTTAAGGAGGGAAATGGACAGAAAAAGTACCTTTGAAAATTAGCAAAGGGACTAACAACAATAATAGTTGCCATTTCCATAACTGTTCTTAACAAAAACCTAGCTTTAATCAAAAAGAAACTCAACCAAATATAAGAAAATTGACTATGAGACTATGCAGAGAATCAATCAGCCACAGTTGGAGGGTAAGGGTACTCCTTGGAGAACTGTATCCAGCGATAAAATGACTCCCAGAGGCTATTAGTAACCTTAGGGGATTGTGTTTAGCAAAAGAATGAAAAAATGACTACCAGAGTTTGTCAATAACCAAGTACTAAGCAAATGACTAAAGGCTAAAGGTGGGTAGAGCCACTCCCCAAGGCAACTATCACTAGTACTAAAAATAGCTCGCCCTATTGAAATGGTGAGGGGAAGGTCTGGTACCCTACCTGTCCGTCGGTACCTCGCTGCCGGCGTCCGAGCAGGAACGGAGGTACCGACGCTCAGCACGCATGCGCATTTATACCCTAGTTGATTGGCTGCAGCTGTTGCTGTTTGTTAAAGCGACCGCTTAGTAGATCGGAAGCCAGCGCTGAAATGCGCATGCGCTAGGCGTCCCGATAGTGCGGCGCGTGAGAGGCGAACTTTTCAACGCGCATGCGCACAGCGCATATGCCGCAGAACGCATGCGCGGGCTCTAAACCAATTGTAACAATCAGCGCATGTGTCAGAGTGTACTGCGCATGCGCTGGTGTGCAAACACATCGGCGGCGATCATACTGCCGATGTGTGACACCGAAGGGCAAACGGAGCTTCACCAGCTACTCCCAAATTAACGGTCATATCAAAGGCACTCAGATATAATAAATAAGGGAATCGTATGTGATCATTTGTAATCCCTATTACCAATGTGGGAGAAAGTAAGTGTATATGCCATAATATCTATATACAAGATAAATAGATTGAGCCACAGTGAAGGCAGCTGGACATACCCTACTAATGACAACAAGAATTGACAATGTGTACTTAAAATAAGTAATACGTATGTGCCAAATGGTGTTGGTGCTGGACATACCCTACTAATGACAACAAGAATTGACAGTGTGTACCTAAAATAAGTAATATGTATGTGCCAAGTGGTGTATCAGGCTCAAATTGGTTAGATATGGTCTGGGATAGAGTCTTAAATGACCACAAGGATGCTAACTGGATGAGGTAGCTTAAAAGACAGATGCAAAAGACTCTGGACTAGTTGGATTTACAGCGATGTCCACGGTATGTCATCATTCAGACCTTGCATATGACTTTTCAAAAGAAAAATCCATTTTTGCTCCTTCCTGAAAAGAAATTTGGCTACGTCACTGATGTGTGACGGAATAAATGGTCTTTCTAAAATGACCCATTTCATTTCGTCAGCAGTGTGTCCTTGCTCCAGAAAGTGGTTTGTTAGTTTAGTGGCCTGTTTGCGACACCTAATGGTGCTTTTGTGCTCCCCTATTCTTATCTTAATCTTGCGGGTGGTATAACCAACATACTTGAGGGAACAGGGACACGTTATCATGTAGATAGCGTTGTCGGTGTTACAGTTCGTATGCTTCTTGAGCAACCATGTCCTGCCAGTTCCTATATCAACTGTAGTAGTTTTTTCAGTCTGGGGACAGACACTACACGACCCACAAGGGTAGTGACCAGAGACTGGGGGAAGGTTCCATAAGGTTGTTGAGCCGTCAGTCTTGGTAGTCCTGGGTCTTGTATGGACAAGAGTGTCTCGAAGACTAGGTGCCCTTTTAAATGAGAACAATGGTAATGGAAGGTTGGCCCCGGTGCTATTCAAAATCGTCCAGTGTTTGCGAACCATTTTCTGGACAGGGTTAGACATTGTGCTGAATGTACTCACAAATGTCAGGCGCTCCATTGGTGGTTTGGGTGGGCGTTTCTCAATCAGTGCCTCGCGGTTGTTGTTTGAGGCACGCTTCCATGCTTTGTTCACAAGATGATTGGGGTAATAGCGTTCCTCTAGGTGAGTGGCTAGTGTGGTTGCATGTTTGTTGAAAAGTTCCCTGGATGAACAATTCCTCCTAACCCGGAGGAACTGACCCACCGGAAGGTTCTCCCTAAGGGAGCGTGGGTGATGGCTGTTGAATGACAAGAGTGAGTTTCTTGCCATCGGTTTGGTAAACAACTCACTACGGAGATTGCCATCCTCAGGGAAGATAGATAGGTCAAGGAAGGGGAGTCTTGTGTGGCTGTACTCCAGCGTGAACTTGAGATGAGGGTTACATCCATTGAGCCAGGTGTGGAAAGCTTGTACTTCAGGGATAGAGCCCCGCCACACTACCAGGACGTCATCTATATACCTCTTCCATAGCATCAGGTGTTTTGAAAATGGGTTGCTATGGTTGAGGATGTGAGTCTGTTCCATTTGGTGTACGTAAAGATTTGCCAGACTCGGGGCAAAGACACTCCCCATGGAGGTCCCGGAGATCTGTAAAAACAGCTGTTCTTCAAACTTGAAATAGTTTTGCTTCATTGCCAATTCTGCAAGAGATAGAATAAAGTTGACTGGGGTTATGCTGTCCAGATCTTCCATTGACAGAAGGCCTCTGATCGTATCCAACGTGTCCTGTTGTGGAATACAGGTGTAGAGTGATTCTACATCAAAACTGACCATGAGGTCAGTTTCCACGTTGTACTCAATAGTTGGTAATAATCTGAGGACATCGGCTGTGTCCTCCAGATACGTAGGCATTTTCTTAACTAAAGGTCTTAGGAAATGGTCTACAAAGGTGGAGAGTGGTTCCAAAATGGAACCAATTCCTGAGATGATGGGACGGCCTGGTGGTGGTCTCGTGGCCTTGTGGATTTTGGGGAGACAGTAGAAACCTGGAATGGTGGGTTTCTCTGTTATGAGGAATCTAGCTTCCTGAGGTGTAATCCACCCCTCCATATTCCCTTCGTCCACCAAAGTTTTGATTTCAGTAAGTAGACTTTGGGTGGGGTCTAAAGTGAGACGACTATAGAATTTATCATTGTCCAGCTGTCTGAGGCATTCCTGACGGTACTGTTCCAGGTCCATAACAACAGTGGCTCCCCCTTTGTCCGCCGGTTTATGATGATGGACGGATCTAGTGAGAGATTTTTTACCGCCTGCTGTTCAGGTTTTGAGAAATTGTGGAACGTACTCCGTTCGATAGTTTGCAGCTGCGAGATATCGTGTCTGACCGCCTGTTCAAAGGTGGTAACGAGGGAAGGGACTTGATGATTCAAAGGAGTAAAAGTGGAAGGAGGACGTAGTCCTGTGTTCTTAACAGTCTCTTCACCTGACTGAGAGTCATCAGTCCTATCCTTAAAGAAGAAGTGAAGACGCACTTTGCGGCAGAACTTCTCAAGTTCTGTTCTTAGAAGAAATGGGTCTCCGACATTAGTTGGCACAAAGCCCAGACCTCTCTCCAAGACTGACTGCTCGACTGGAGTAAGAGTACGAGAGCTGAGATTCACAACTAGACTCCTGTCGTCTCTGAGCTGTTGTTCTCCTGAGCTGCTCTCCTGCTCCGAGTGTTCGGGAACGTCTGTTCGGTTTCCCAGTGGACAGTTTGTGGTCCTTTTCTTCTTCCCCTGTTCTGACCCCGGCCACGCCCTAAAAAAGGCTGGTTAGGGAAAAACTGGGGAAAAGGAGTGTATGGATTCATTGGTGGCGGATGTGGCTGGAAGCCCCATGGGCCTGGTGGCCACCAAGGACCCGGATGTTGGTAATTGCCTGGGTGTTGATTATACATAGCACCTCTCTGTCGACCACCCCTCTTGAATGGTCGTTGTTGAGACCCAGCCCCTCTCTGGGGAGCTCCAGACGTGCTGGGTGCCTCTGAGTCACTAGAGTAAGTGTCGGAACCAGAAGATGAGTAGCTGGATCCATACTGTTTGCCTCTGCTATTAAAGCTGGGGGCTACATACTTGTCGCTAGTGTATGGATAAGTTTTCTCCATAGAAAAGCGATCTAAATCTTTCTTGAACTTGTCCATCTTACTCATCAAGATGTTATCTTTATAATCTTTGTTTGCCTTGTTTGTTTCATCTAACCTTTTCTTGAACAGTGTACTACACGCAGCTTTAATCTGACCTTCAAGCACCTGAATTTCTATGAGAATGGCATCTGCTGCTCTCTTAGCTGTGCTGATTATTAATATCAGCCAGTCCCGTGTGCAGCGCCACGCAATGAGGGACCAGTCTCGTAGAAAGGCTTTGTCAGTCAAAAAAAGACGTGGTGTGTTCGTGACAATAAGGCCTGTAGGGGCACATTTACCTCTCAGGTATTGTGCCATAATGGTTCCATGGATAGAGGTGCGTGTATGTGATTTTTTTAAATTTAACAGTGTAAGCCAGTCATCTTTTGCTACACTGGAAGTCTCAGGTAATGAGTCTAGAAGAGAGGGGTTGTCATCCAAAATAGTTTTTAACATCTCGGCATCAAACGCTAGTCCTGCAAAGTCAGCCATCTTCTTAATAAGGGAGTCTCTTAAACAACTATAAGCTAGGTGAGCATAATCAAGGGATATACCCTGAGAAATGAATAATGTATTAGAAAATGACCCGCAACAGAAGTTGCACTAAATACAGAAAAAAGACGTGAGGAGGGTCAACTAGGGCTATATTTAACGACCAAAACCACTCATGCCCCAAGAGAAGCTATCAACAAACAAAAGAGTGGCCTGGTCAGAAACCTGTTTGTGTGCCGCAACTGAACTAGTGCCCCGAAACCATTAGAAGCACTAGAAGTGATAGCCCAAGCCTGTTAGAAAAATTCCCATCAGCCCACCCATGTGGTGGAATGTCGTCATGTGGGAGATGTCACCAATCCAATTCTCAAACAGTGCACCTAGTCATGGTGCAGAGATGGGTGGATTAACATGGTGTAAATACAGACCGATGGGCTTCACTGGTGGTGCTAATGGGGTGCAGTGCAAAAAAATTAAAAGTGATAAACGTGAAGGTAAAATTGACTCCGAGGGCCAAAATCAATTTTAATCAGTATGGCGCTTGGGTCAAGATTAAAATTCTGCCAAAATAGTTTGAAATTATAACTATATGTGGGCAGAGTAAGTGGAGGTCGACATGTTTCAGCTGTACTGACTATTGGTCTTAGCTTTCTTCAGGACCATTAGAGAAACTGCGACTGCAAATCAAAAAATTTAGAGGATCAGTGATGCACGCTAATGTACATTGGATAAGTCCTACCAGTTCCTCTGAGCCCAGATGGATGCTGTAGGAAGTCCAGAACTGTATGTATCTCCTGAAGAAGAGACATAAGCGTGAATCAAAAACCATGTAGTGCACAACAGATTTCGGGAGAACAAGCACAAGATACTAGGCACACAGACAGGGCAGTGGAGACTGTATCTCTCCGCTAAATATATTGCTATGTTTGTAAACAGTGTTAAAAATCACATAAATGAGAATGAGTATAGTAACTTACCCAGCATTATGTGGGAGTACGCCTCACCTCACCCGGTGAGGCGTACTCCCACATACGCATGGTTTTTGATTCACGCTTATGTCTCTTCTTCAGGAGATACATACAGTTCTGGACTTCCTACAGCATTCATCTGGGCTCAGAGGAACTGGTAGGACTTATCCAATGTACATTAGCGTGCATCACTGATCCTCTAAATTTTTTGATTTGCAGTCGCAGTTTCTCTAATGGTCCTGAAGAAAGCTAAGACCAATAGTCAGTACAGCTGAAACATGTCGACCTCCACTTACTCTGCCCACATATAGTTATAATTTCAAACTATTTTGGCAGAATTTTAATCTTGACCCAAGCGCCATACTGATTAAAATTGATTTTGGCCCTCGGAGTCAATTTTACCTTCACGTTTATCACTTTTAATTTTTTTGCACTGCACCCCATTAGCACCACCAGTGAAGCCCATTGGTCTGTATTTACACCATGTTAATCCACCCATCTCTGCACCATGACTAGGTGCACTGTTTGAGAATTGGATTGGTGACATCTCCCACATGACGACATTCCACCACATGGGTGGGCTGATGGGAATTTTTCTAACAGGCTTGGGCTATCACTTCTAGTGCTTCTAATGGTTTCGGGGCACTAGTTCAGTTGCGGCACACAAACAGGTTTCTGACCAGGCCACTCTTTTGTTTGTTGATAGCTTCTCTTGGGGCATGAGTGGTTTTGGTCGTTAAATATAGCCCTAGTTGACCCTCCTCACGTGTTTTTTCTGTATTTAGTGCAACTTCTGTTGCGGGTCATTTTCTAATACATTATTCATTTCTCAGGGTATATCCCTTGATTATGCTCACCTAGCTTATAGTTGTTTAAGAGACTCCCTTATTAAGAAGATGGCGGACTTTGCAGGACTAGCGTTTGATGACGAGATGTTAAAAACTATTTTGGATGACAACCCCTCTCTTCTAGACTCATTACCTGAGACTTCCAGTGTAGCAAAAGATGACTGGCTTACACTGTTAAATTTAAAAAAATCACATACAAGCACCTCTATCCATGGAACCATTATGGCACAATACCTGAGAGGTAAATGTGCCCCTACAGGCCTTATTGTCACGAACACACCACGTCTTTTTTTGACTGACAAAGCCTTTCTACGAGACTGGTCCCTCATTGCGTGGCGCTGCACACGGGACTGGCTGATATTAATAATCAGCACAGCTAAGACAGCAGCAGATGCCATTCTCATAGAAATTCAGGTGCTTGAAGGTCAGATTAAAGCTGCGTGTAGTACACTGTTCAAGAAAAGGTTAGATGAAACAAACAAGGCAAACAAAGATTATAAAGATAACATCTTGATGAGTAAGATGGACAAGTTCAAGAAAGATTTAGATCGCTTTTCTATGGAGAAAACTTATCCATACACTAGCGACAAGTATGTAGCCCCCAGCTTTAATAGCAGAGGCAAACAGTATGGATCCAGCTACTCATCTTCTGGTTCCGACACTTACTCTAGTGACTCAGAGGCACCCAGCACGTCTGGAGCTCCCCAGAGAGGGGCTGGGTCTCAACAACGACCATTCAAGAGGGGTGGTCGACAGAGAGGTGCTATGTATAATCAACACCCAGGCAATTACCAACATCCGGGTCCTTGGTGGCCACCAGGCCCATGGGGCTTCCAGCCACATCCGCCACCAATGAATCCATACACTCCTTTTCCCCAGTTTTTCCCTAACCAGCCTTTTTTAGGGCGTGGCCGGGGTCAGAACAGGGGAAGAAGAAAAGGACCACAAACTGTCCACTGGGAAACCGAACAGACGTTCCCGAACACTCGGAGCAGGAGAGCAGCTCAGGAGAACAACAGCTCAGAGACGACAGGAGTCTAGTTGTGAATCTCAGCTCTCGTACTCTTACTCCAGTCGAGCAGTCAGTCTTGGAGAGAGGTCTGGGCTTTGTGCCAACTAATGTCGGAGACCCATTTCTTCTAAGAACAGAACTTGAGAAGTTCTTCCGCAAAGTGCGTCTTCACTTCTTCTTTAAGGATAAGACTGATGACTCTCAGTCAGGTGAAGAGACTGTTAAGAACACAGGACTACGTCCTCCTTCCACTTTTACTCCTTTGAATCATCAAGTCCCTTCCCTCGTTACCACCTTTGAACAGGCGGTCAGACACGATATCTCGCAGCTGCAAACTATCGAACGGAGTACGTTCCACAATTTCTCAAAACCTGAACAGCAGGCGGTAAAAAATCTCTCACTAGATACGTCCATCATCATAAAACCGGCGGACAAAGGGGGAGCCACTGTTGTTATGGACCTGGAACAGTACCGTCAGGAATGCCTCAGACAGCTGGACAATGATAAATTCTATCGTCGTCTCACTTCAGACCCCACCCAAAGTCTACTTACTGAAATCAAAACTTTGGTGGACGAAGGGAATATGGAGGGGTGGATTACACCTCAGGAAGCTAGATTCCTCATAACAGAGAAACCCACCATTCCAGGTTTCTACTGTCTCCCCAAAATCCACAAAGCCACGAGACCACCACCAGGCCGTCCCATCATCTCAGGAATTGGTTCCATTTTGGAACCACTCTCCACCTTTGTAGACCATTTCCTAAGACCTTTAGTTAAGAAAATGCCTACGTATCTGGAGGACACAGCCGATGTCCTCAGATTATTACCAACTATTGAGTACAACGTGGAAACTGACCTCATGGTCAGTTTTGATGTAGAATCACTCTACACCTGTATTCCACAACAGGACACGTTGGATACGATCAGAGGCCTTCTGTCAATGGAAGATCTGGACAGCATAACCCCAGTCAACTTTATTCTATCTCTTGCAGAATTGGCAATGAAGCAAAACTATTTCAAGTTTGAAGAACAGCTGTTTTTACAGATCTCCGGGACCTCCATGGGGAGTGTCTTTGCCCCGAGTCTGGCAAATCTTTACGTACACCAAATGGAACAGACTCACATCCTCAACCATAGCAACCCATTTTCAAAACACCTGGTGCTATGGAAGAGGTATATAGATGACGTCCTGGTAGTGTGGCGGGGCTCTATCCCTGAAGTACAAGCTTTCCACACCTGGCTCAATGGATGTAACCCTCATCTCAAGTTCACGCTGGAGTACAGCCACACAAGACTCCCCTTCCTTGACCTATCTATCTTCCCTGAGGATGGCAATCTCCGTAGTGAGTTGTTTACCAAACCGATGGCAAGAAACTCACTCTTGTCATTCAACAGCCATCACCCACGCTCCCTTAGGGAGAACCTTCCGGTGGGTCAGTTCCTCCGGGTTAGGAGGAATTGTTCATCCAGGGAACTTTTCAACAAACATGCAACCACACTAGCCACTCACCTAGAGGAACGCTATTATCCCAATCATCTTGTGAACAAAGCATGGAAGCGTGCCTCAAACAACAACCGCGAGGCACTGATTGAGAAACGCCCACCCAAACCACCAATGGAGCGCCTGACATTTGTGAGTACATTCAGCACAATGTCTAACCCTGTCCAGAAAATGGTTCGCAAACACTGGACGATTTTGAATAGCACCGGGGCCAACCTTCCATTACCATTCTTCTCATTTAAAAGGGCACCTAGTCTTCGAGACACTCTTGTCCATACAAGACCCAGGACTACCAAGACTGACGGCTCAACAACCTTATGGAACCTTCCCCCAGTCTCTGGTCACTACCCTTGTGGGTCGTGTAGTGTCTGTCCCCAGACTGAAAAAACGACTACAGTTGATATAGGGACTGGCAGGACATGGTTGCTCAAGAAGCATACGAATTGTAACACCGACAACGCTATCTACATGATAACGTGTCCCTGTTCCCTCAAGTATGTTGGTTATACCACCCGCAAGATTAAGATAAGAATAGGGGAGCACAAAAGCACCATTAGGTGTCGCAAACAGGCCACTAAACTAACAAACCACTTTCTGGAGCAAGGACACACTGCTGACGAAATGAAATGGGTCATTTTAGAAAGACCATTTATTCCGTCACACATCAGTGACGTAGCCAAATTTCTTTTCAGGAAGGAGCAAAAATGGATTTTTCTTTTGAAAAGTCATATGCAAGGTCTGAATGATGACATACCGTGGACATCGCTGTAAATCCAACTAGTCCAGAGTCTTTTGCATCTGTCTTTTAAGCTACCTCATCCAGTTAGCATCCTTGTGGTCATTTAAGACTCTATCCCAGACCATATCTAACCAATTTGAGCCTGATACACCACTTGGCACATACATATTACTTATTTTAGGTACACACTGTCAATTCTTGTTGTCATTAGTAGGGTATGTCCAGCACCAACACCATTTGGCACATACGTATTACTTATTTTAAGTACACATTGTCAATTCTTGTTGTCATTAGTAGGGTATGTCCAGCTGCCTTCACTGTGGCTCAATCTATTTATCTTGTATATAGATATTATGGCATATACACTTACTTTCTCCCACATTGGTAATAGGGATTACAAATGATCACATACGATTCCCTTATTTATTATATCTGAGTGCCTTTGATATGACCGTTAATTTGGGAGTAGCTGGTGAAGCTCCGTTTGCCCTTCGGTGTCACACATCGGCAGTATGATCGCCGCCGATGTGTTTGCACACCAGCGCATGCGCAGTACACTCTGACACATGCGCTGATTGTTACAATTGGTTTAGAGCCCGCGCATGCGTTCTGCGGCATATGCGCTGTGCGCATGCGCGTTGAAAAGTTCGCCTCTCACGCGCCGCACTATCGGGACGCCTAGCGCATGCGCATTTCAGCGCTGGCTTCCGATCTACTAAGCGGTCGCTTTAACAAACAGCAACAGCTGCAGCCAATCAACTAGGGTATAAATGCGCATGCGTGCTGAGCGTCGGTACCTCCGTTCCTGCTCGGACGCCGGCAGCGAGGTACCGACGGACAGGTAGGGTACCAGACCTTCCCCTCACCATTTCAATAGGGCGAGCTATTTTTAGTACTAGTGATAGTTGCCTTGGGGAGTGGCTCTACCCACCTTTAGCCTTTAGTCATTTGCTTAGTACTTGGTTATTGACAAACTCTGGTAGTCATTTTTTCATTCTTTTGCTAAACACAATCCCCTAAGGTTACTAATAGCCTCTGGGAGTCATTTTATCGCTGGATACAGTTCTCCAAGGAGTACCCTTACCCTCCAACTGTGGCTGATTGATTCTCTGCATAGTCTCATAGTCAATTTTCTTATATTTGGTTGAGTTTCTTTTTGATTAAAGCTAGGTTTTTGTTAAGAACAGTTATGGAAATGGCAACTATTATTGTTGTTAGTCCCTTTGCTAATTTTCAAAGGTACTTTTTCTGTCCATTTCCCTCCTTAACTAGAGCGGGGCCTCCCTTTTTCCCGAGTGGGTTCCGGGTGAGGTGAGGCGTACTCCCACATAATGCTGGGTAAGTTACTATACTCATTCTCATTTATGTGATTTTTAACACTGTTTACAAACATAGCAATATATTTAGCGGGGAGAGACATTCTCCACCGCCCTGTCTGTGTGCCTAGTATCTTGTGCTTGTTCTCCCGAAATCTGTTGTGCACTACATGGTTTTTGATTCACGCTTATGTCTCTTCTTCAGGAGATACATACAGTTCTGGACTTCCTACAGCATCCATCTGGGCTCAGAGGAACTGTTAAGACTTATCCAATGTACATTAGCGTGCATCACTGATCCTCTAAATTTTTTGATTTGCAGTCGCAGTTTCTCTAATGGTCCTGAAGAAAGCTAAGACCAATAGTCAGTACAGCTGAAACATGTCGACCTCCACTTACTCTGCCCACATATAGTTATAATTTCAAACTATTTTGGCAGAATTTTAATCTTGACCCAAGCGCCATACTGATTAAAATTGATTTTGGCCCTCGGAGTCAATTTTACCTTCATGTTTATCACTTTTGATTTTTTTGCACTGCACCCCATTAGCACCACCAGTGAAGCCCATTGGTCTGTATTTACACCATGTTAATCCACCCATCTCTGCACCATGACTAGGTGCACTGTTTGAGAATTGGATTGGTGACATCTCCCACATGACGACATTCCACCACATGGGTGGGCTGATGGGAATTTTTCTAACAGGCTTGGGCTATCACTTCTAGTGCTTCTAATGGTTTCGGGGCACTAGTTCAGTTGCGGCACACAAACAGGTTTCTGACCAGGCCACTCTTTTGTTTGTTGATAGCTTCTCTTGGGGCATGAGTGGTTTTGGTCGTTAAATATAGCCCTAGTTGACCCTCCTCACGTCTTTTTTCTGCTATAGGAATACTCCCCACACAGCCACAGGAATATCTCCGTTCTCTTTATTAAAAGGGCGTGAGGCTGGATCTAAGGTCAAACCTGTATGGATGTCTAGAAATATTTCAAAAGTGACTGATGGTAAGAATCTAGCATTTAAGGTTCGACAATACCAAAATAAATATGTGCAAAATCACAATTCCAAAATCAGCTGTAATGCTAGAGCATTTAGTGTTGGTGACTGGGTACGTTCACAATTAATGGGCAATCGGAAACCTGGTTCCTCTAAATGGTCTAAACCAAAACAAATTATTCTTGTAACCGGTAATATTGTGAAACTGGATGATGGTAAGCAGTGGAATGTGAGAAGCATTACAAAGTGCAATGATCTAGAGTGCAAACAAATGAATAGTCTGGTTGACAATTCTCCAAAAACATCTGTTGAGAGGAGAGATGATGTACCTGTTTCTGTGTCTTCATCTACCAGACCTGTTTCTGTGACTTCATCTACCAGACCTAAGTGTAGACCAGTTTGGATGAAGGATTACATCTGTCCTTGATTGGGTACTTCCTAGTATATCAATATGTTATTCTGTTGTAATTTAGTTATATGCTTTTCTCCTTTAGTCTTATTTTCTCAGTTATATGCTCTTCCCCTTTAGTCTTATTTTCTCTTGTTTTGTTGTTTAGTTTTTTATAGAAAGGGAGATATGTTATATCTAAGCAATGATGTCACTGTCTCATGGCCACTGTGCTCACTGGATTCCAGAGTGTGGAATCCAGGGAGCAGACCTGGGATGCACAGTTGCTGAAGAAGCTGTCCTTGAATGCTCCTGGGGTTGTTATAATGAATAAACTACTTTTCCTACTTTAACCACTGTACTTCAAGTCATTTCAGGTTTGAGTAGGAGTTGTTTTGAATGGGCAAGCGTATGATGAATGGCATGCTGGGATATGCAGTTCTAAGCAATTTAACTACGGGAATTGAAACCATGGAATTCTGCACCAGAGTTTAGGTTCACGGGAGCAGAGCACACAGGACTGTCCATCTGTTGGCAAATATTAAGCATACATAAAGCTTGGATAACTTTGTAGCACAAAATGAGGCTTTTGTTTAAATAGAGTAATGTGCCTCGGCACACTGTCAACAAGGAGCGATATGGCAGCAGTTGAGAAATGAATAGAAGTGAAGTGTCAGCTTGGAATGCCGTTCTTTTAAAAGAAATTCCGTACACACATCACGGTGAGTGGAGGGAAATATGCAGAGAGAATAAGGCTGATTAGTACAATGGTGGGATAACAACGTGAGAAAAGGTTACGTTATGAAGGGTTTCCGGTCAGTTGGTTGAACCTAAGTTCAGGAGGGGGGTGAACAGAGTGGGTAAAACAGCAATGGGGTTGTGGATTGGGGGTTAAGGCACGTATAAATGAGTAATGTCCACTAACCACTGCTAGAAGTTTTTAAACTTGTAGAGAGCATGGGTTACAATGTACTTTTTAAATGTAACTTTTGAATGTAGTGAGCAAAAATACAGTACACGGATGGTAGTGTTTGAATACTCTTTTTGCCTTGTAGATATCCCTGACGAAGGCAAATTTCATTCCCGAAATGCATTGGGTGACGCCAATGAAATCGTGATTTGTGGAAACGTACGCTCCATTTGTGTTTGAGTCATCGGTCACAGCATGAGAGACTCATGAGTAAAATAAATTGATTAAGAAAAACGTGAAAAAACGATTAAAAATGATAAAAATAAGGAGGTCATAAAGAAGCATGGGAACATTTGATTTATTGGATTCATACTGTCCAGGTTTTGCCTGTGCAGCCGGAATGGTTCAGATTGCATTAGGTTGACCCTGACTTTTAGCTTGCATGGGAGGACTTACCAATAATCCAAGACATGACAGATCTAAAGCAACTTGATGAAAATACGTCAACTTAGACTAGATGTTTATTCTGAATGTCTACTGTCAAACCTCGAAATGCAGATGTTGCATTGCTTGTAGCAGACGAATTCCACCTTGTGTGATAGCACCGTAATTGTTCAGATGAAATGACACTTTCATGAGTGCTACAAAAGATATTGACATGCTGAATGTGAACGAAAGTTCGTTATGGTGGTGTTGAGTTACCACCCAATCGCGCACTGTTCACGTGGCGCTGTGGCGCTTTATGAGATCTTATTAAATCAAACTGTGTTTTAAACCACTATTGTGTTATGTTCCACACTTTTATTTTTTTGTTTTTCATATGAATCGTGGTTACATTTTTTTAAACCAACATACACAATATTATTTCATTACTGACATGTATTCACAGGACTTATACATTCCATGTTCATCAGTTTATACTTCGCACATATAACATAATGCTTTTAATCAACATTTTACGAATGAGCCCAATGCATTTCGGCACTCGTGTGTGCCTTCATCAGGGGCAGTATCTATAAAAGAAAATTGAAAAAACATGGTGTAAGTGTCAATTTCTGGTGGGGGGTTCTGTGAATGTATAACCGTGATGTTTGCATACCTGATCCTTGGGGTAATGTATGACCTTTGTCCTGTCCCTCAGTATGGCTCTTATATCTGTGTTGAAAACATAAGTACAAGCCACTATATGATGATGTCATATACTCTAATGTAAGAGCTATCAGTTTGCCTAAGGTTGTTTTACATACCTTAAAAGATGGTATCTCAAATCTCTGAAAAAATAATGGGTAACAAAATCTTCAGTATTTATATCTGTTTTGGTAGACCATCTTTCTACATGGTTAGTTTTCCACATACCTGATTGAATGTGCCTCAGGTTTCTGAAATATACAAATCATTTCTACGTTTTAGTTTTGAATGATGGTAAATACATTTCTACGAGAACCGGCATGCGGTAGCTTGCCGTGGTTACCTGTTCTGTGTTCTTTGTAATCCCAATCTATAAAAAACTGAAATATGACAGTATGAGCACCCTCATCGATTATTACCAAGTCTGTTGCTCAGTCCTGATATAAATATCCCTGTCGTACCTGTAGTTAACGTGGTGTCGGCTCTGAACGATTCCCGCACTCCACACTAGCGTCTGTGTCCTCCGGTCCCTGTTTATCTGCTGATTCCGTTAGACTCCGCGTCAGTTTCGCAGAGTTTCATTAGACGACGGACTATGCGCCCGTGTGTCTAGGATAGTTCAAATTTATGGCGGCCATCTTAGAAAGGGTTTTCGAGTCCATGGGTGGATCGAATTCGTGATAACGTTGTTTGAATGAGCAATTAAACTCCTGTCTCATTCGTTTAATTGCTAAATAATATTGTTATTCTGACATTGCCATGGCTCCTAATAACTTTATTGTATCTTTTACTGTGTTCTGGGGTAGTTTGAATATGTGGCGGCCATTTTAGAAAGGGTTTTCAAGTCCATGAGTGGATCGAATTCGTAATAACGTTGTATAAATGAGCAATTAATCTCCTGTCTCATTCGTTTGTCTGATGAATAATATCGTTATTCTGACAATGCCATGGTTCCTAATGACTTTATTTGGATCAACATTTAAACTGTTGGCCCATTCGTTTGGCTAATGAGTGCTAACGTTATTCTGACAATGCCATAGTGATATGGTTCTCCTACCATATTTAACCAATATGTTAAATCGAGGTGTTGTTACGGAATTTATTGGGTTCTAATGTATAGTAACTCATTAAAGTGATTCTAGGTGGTACTGGGACAGTTGTCCACTGGCTTATAATGTGTCTGCTATGCACCTCTATGGACTGTTTATAGTTCTAATGTATCCTCACTTATAATACCTATTGATTAAGTTAACTTGGTTTGTCATTCGGAATCTGTAGTGGGACTAAGTGTGTGAATCAATATGCCTCAGGTTATACTGTGCATCATTCGGAAATCTGTAGTGGGACTTGGTGAGTGAATCAATATGCATCTGATTATGCTGTACATCAGAACATCATACCAACCTTTACAACTGGTTATTCATGAATTTCTCAATAGTGATATCACTGGTTTTGTTTAACAGTTACATTACCCTGATCACAAAATATAATTGTTCTTAATGAAAATATGAGTTACTCTGGTGTATTGTGACAAAATGTCTCTCTATTGGTTGTTCTGTTGTGATTATTCCTACAGATAACACGCTAAATCGTACTTGTCATTGAGACCTATGGGTATCATTGTGTTTAGATATTTTATCCAGAAGAGTTCACGTTGTAGTAGTTTCTGATGATTGTTCACGCCTTGTTTCAATGGTACTTGTTCTAAAATTTGAAATCTTAGTTGGGATATGCTGTGTTTCTCTGTAATCCAATGTTGTACCAATGGCGAAGTCAAAGAGTTATTCCGGATTCGGCTTTTGTGTTCCGTTATCCGCACTTTTATTTTTCTCTCAGTCTTTCCTATGTACATTCTTCCACATGGACACTTGATTCCGTAAACCACGTTTTGCGTGTTGCAATCACTTGTATGTCTTAAACGTATCTGTTTACCTGTTGTTGGGTGAACACATGTGTCTCCTATTATTGCATTATTGCAGTTCGTGCAGTTATGACATCGAATTGTTCCTCTGTGGGTAGAAGTTTCCTCTGATTGATGTTTAAGTTTCAATTTCTCCTTTAAATTCATTCCTCGAGTGTATGCATGCAGTGGCAATTCCTTGAACATTCCTTTGAAATCCGGTTCCGAGGATAGTAACTCCCATCTTTTGTTGATGATGTTTTTGATTTTGTGTGATTGGGTGGTGTATTTTGTTACAAATACCATCCTGTCCTGTTGTTTCCTTGGTCTTGGTTGTAATAGTGTCATTCTGTCCATTGTGGACACTTTTGCTAACTGCTCTTGGAGTATGTCTTTAGGATATCCTCTTTCCTCATATCTCTCAACTTGCCTTTGCACTGTGGTCTCATATGTCTGCAAATTTGAACATATTCGTTTGATGCGGATAAATTGAGATAGTGGTAAATTTTTGATCAAGCTTCTCGGATGGAAGCTTGTGTACTTGAGGGCACTATTTCGATCCGTGGGTTTTGTGTACAATTCAGTGTTGAATCCATTGTCCCTTTTGGTGATTCTGACGTCAAGAAAATCTATTGAATCATTACTTATTTTGTGAGTGAATTGTATTCTGGTCTCCACCTGGTTAAGCATTCTTATTAATTGTTCTAGTTTTTCCTGTGTGTCGTCCCAAATTAGAAAAATGTCATCTATGAAACGACAATAAAACTTTACATGTGTCCATTCATTCCAACTCATCATAGTCTGTGACTCAAATTGAGCCATAAAGGTATTAGCGTATGCTGGGGCCCCAGCAAAGCCCATGGATGTTCCTGTCAATTGGGCAAAAAATGTGTCTTTCCAAATAAAGTAACTATTGTGAAGGCAAAATTTCACTAATTGCAACAATAGCATCTTTTTGTCAGTTGATATGTTTTCCAGTTTTAACAAAGCCCACTCAACCGCTTCAACTCCTGCTGCATGTGGTATTGATGTGTAGAGTGCGACCACATCTATTGTGCACAGTATCCAATGTTCTTGGTAACCTTCCTCTATCCAAGCTAATTTGTTCAAGAAGTCTGTTGTATCTCTGATATATGAACCCCATTGTTGAACAAATTTCTGTAAATGGTGATCAATGTATTGTCCAATGGGATCGAATATAGATCCACATCCTGATACTATTGGTCTGAACGGTGGGTTAGTTGGGTGTTTGTGGATCTTAGGGATCATATATATCCGTGGTCTTCTTGGGTTATTAGCTGTCAGGAACGCTACTGTGTCATCATCCACTATTTCATTTGTCCTGGCTGTTAGCAGTATGCCTTGTAGCATCCTTTGGAGAGCTGGTGTAGGATCTACTGTCAACTGAAGATATGTGTCTTGGTCTAAGACATGTTCATTGACTTTGTGCTCATAATACTGGGTGTCCATTAATACTAATGCACCCCCCTTATCAGCTGGTTGTATGGTTAGTTTTGCGTCATTAGCCAAGTTGTTGATGATATGTTGTTCTTCTTTAGTCAAGTTATTGTATCTTCTCCTCTTAAAATCCAATGTCTTTAAATCATTTTTCACCATGATTTCGAAGGTGTCCAGCATTTTGTGCGAAATTGGTGCTTGAAATGTGCTTTTCGGCTTGAATTGTTTACCAGTGTGTTCCATCCGGACATCACTTGATTCTACTATATTACCGAAATAATGCTTTAGTTTCAATGATCTCATGAACCTGAAAAAAGCTCCTTCTGTTTCCAATTCATTTGCTGGTGTGGTAGGCACAAATGTTAGACCTTTATTTAGTGTTGTTATTTGTTGTCTGGACAACGTTGTAGATGAAATGTTTATTATTAGACTACTGTCCGTCCACTTCGTAGAGCTTTGCCTGCCACTTCCTCTCCTTGTTTTGCGCTTGTAGTTAATGATGTGGTTTGCATCGTAGGTGGTTGACCTTGATCCTGGTCCTGTGACAAAAAAGCTGTTTGTCTACTTGTTGTGGCATGTTGGCTACTTTCAGTTGATAATATAACTCCTTCTTGTGTCACTCGAACTGGTCCTCTTTGTATAGATGTCTCTTTGTCTGTGACCAGACTTTCTTCAGAGGAATGTTGGGCCGGTGATGTTCTTTTTGTAGGTACAAACTTACGGCGGGCATAGATGTCAGCCCATGTATAAACCTCATTCAGTTTATAGTCTATGGTGTCGCGTTTGTACTTGCGTAGTTTCCCTTCTTGTAGTTCCTTTTCGTATGAGTCTAATTTGAGATTAATGCCCTCAAGGTTTATTCTCCATGTGTCCGCCTCCATTCTGTTTTCCAATTCCGATTTTAAGGTGTATATTTCATCTTCCAATTCCTGTATGGTTTTAGCCAATTCTTCTATGATGAGTAATATTAAGTCCAGTGAACATTTATTTAGGATACTATACCACTTATCCATAAACTTCGTGTTGAGGTTAAATCTAAACAGCATGGGTTTTATTGACAGTCGTAATCCTCTGGGTATGCGTTTTGCTCTGTGATATTGGATGAGGGTTGATGCGTGCATCCTCTGGTTTACTTGTCTACGTGTGATGTATTCCAGTTGTTTGAGTTGTTGGCTGATGGACCCCCCGTGAGCATCCATGTTCCTTGCTTCCTTAATAAGTTTGTAAATTTGATCTGCTTCATCACTCGTATATGCCAATGTGTTGGCCCTATTGTCCGTGATTGCTGTGATATTTTCAAACTGCATTGGGCTCATTCGTAAAATGTTGATTAAAAGCATTATGTTATATGTGCGAAGTATAAACTGATGAACATGGAATGTATAAGTCCTGTGAATACATGTCAGTAATGAAATAATATTGTGTATGTTGGTTTAAAAAAATGTAACCACGATTCATATGAAAAACAATACGAGTTAAAGAAAAATAAAAGTGTGGAACATAACACAATAGTGGTTTAAAACACAGTTTGATTTAATAAGATCTCATAAAGCGCCACAGCGCCACGTGAACAGTGCGCGATTGGGTGGTAACTCAACACCACCATAACGAACTTTCAAAACCAGGACTGACAACCCTTAACAATCGCAGCACCAGTGTAAAAAAACAGAAAAACTCAGATAAATTCGGAGTGCTCCTACAACCCTCCTATTCTTTACAGAATGTGAACGAAAGGCAGGCAGGCTAACTTAACTTGCTCAAAATGGTGTCTGACTTTGGAAGCTTTACAACAGTGTGTCCATCTTGCAGCCTTCATTATGTTGGCCCTGGGAGCGAGGTGGGAGTGCAAAAGGTGCTGGGTGGGGCAGGGGGGCGTGTGGGAGGCATAAGCAGCAGGGAATGGGAAAAAAGCACGCAGAGAGAATCAGGTAAAGAGCAGTGGGGGTGAGAAGGCAGGTGCAGAAAGAGCAGGAGCAGTGAAAAAGGCACATCAAGAAACAAAAAGCAGATAAAAATAGAAGAAATACTTTAAAAAACGCTGGTACAAAAATGAGAGAATGGCTAAGCACAAGGACACAATAAGAGACAAAATGTAGAGCAAAAAAGGAGAAATGCAATGAATAATGCTAGCAGAAAATGAGAGAAAGGATAAAAAACAAGGGCAAAGTAAGACAGAAAGGCTAAAAACAAGGTCACATTACCAGACAAAATATTAAAAATAAGGCCCAGTAAGAGACAAAAGGCAGAGAAAAGCAAGTTAAATGCAATGAAAAACACTGTTGAAAGTGTGAGAAAGGTTAAACTGGCACGAAACAGTCACATTACGGGCAAAAGTGTTGGAAAATGGGTAAAAACGGTAAAGAGTAAAACAGATTGAGATTGAGATTAAGAGAAAGAGAAGCGAAGAGTGAGCCTGGAGGTGCTCGAGCCAGGTCTGAAAGGGACTTGACCGGTTGGAAGACTGATCACAGGTACGCCTACGGGGCTAGTGTCATCATGTGTGGAGCAGCTCAGCTTAGGTCCCACCCTTATGCATCACAATTTTATGCAATTATATAATCATAAATGGCATTATGTTCACTTGGTGCCTTGACTTTATTATTGTGGGTTAAGCATTTAAACATATTAATGAAATGTATTGATTGTAGAGACTAAATACTTATGTAAGGATGCACTGATGTTCAGCAAACATGTAATGATGTACTCTTTTACTCATGTTTTGTATTTATTCTTGAAGTTACACATGTCTGTATAACCATGTATTTGATGTTCATTTTAACTGCTAACTTAATTAGCCTGACTTAAGTCCTCAACTGAAATGCATTTAGCTTTGCCAGTATATCTTTTTTGTTTTACAGGTGCATTATCATGATTTTCGTTAGTTAAAGAAAGGCTTATTTTTTGTATTAGATTGCTGATAGTGAGGCCTGAAAGAAAGAGCTTGACAGTGAATGAGCAGAGTTAATGGTTGAAAGATGCCCTTTGTTCATCATGTATCAGGACAAAGAGATATTCATGTTCAAGAATTACAGTACACTTTTTGATACAATGGGAAACTTAAGGGATGTTGCAGATGGACTCAAGCACTGATTTGGTTCATTCCTAGTGCTGTGAAAGGAGATAAGGACGTTTCTGAATAACCTGTTACTTTAATAGGTGTTTTCACAGTTAGAGAAGGCAGATTCCCTTTAGACTGTGAGAGATGCAATCGTCTATGCTTGCCTTATTCTGGTAAGTGTGATGCTTTATGCTAAACACTTATTTCCTTTTTCTAAGACTTCTACTGAAGTAATTGCCTAGCAAAACGGTTCTCGGCCAGTTAATTCCCTTATGTTTGAATTACCCCCACATTTACGCTCCATAGAGGGCTACACTCTTTGCCCTAATTTAATATAGTTCTAAGGTTGGGATTATATTTTTAGATTTTGGTCTTTTTGGCCAGCTTGAGAATCGCCCCAGACTGTTGGAGTTTAAGAGCACACTTGCCCACCTCGGACTTCCAGCTTAATTTGTGGGACAGAGTTATCCCTAGATAAACAAACTAAAAAACGGACTCAAGGGGGGAGTTGTTTAACAATATAATAATTTGGGAAGTCCTATGGGAGTTTAATATCATATATTTTGTTTTATTTATATTGATCTCTAGACCCCGATCAGAACAGAACTGAAGAAAACTATGCAAAATTGCCTGCAGGCTGCTTGAGGTTTTGGAAATTGACAGTGTGCCATCTGCAAATATTAGTACCGGAATTCTTTTGAACCAATCTTTGACGCGTCATTTTTTTAAGGAAATTTAAAAAGTCAGCCAGAACATTTACAAATAGTGCAAAGAGAGTTGGAACTAGCACGCACACCTGACATACTCTCCTTTGCATAGCAAATGCATCTGTTAATTCCCTATTCTTGCCGTATCTAACTCGTGCAGTATTATTCTCATTGATCCTAATAAGGATATCCAAAATATTAGCAAAGACTGCCATGTTTTCTAAGACTTACCAAAGTTTATTTTGTGGGAATATATCGAAAGCAGATTTTAAGTCTACTAAGACGACATAAAGACATCCTTTACCCAGGACATCATTTTTCCAATATAGTGTTAAAAATGTCACAATTTGGTCAAGGGTGCTTGTTTTTGGACTAAAACCTGCTTGTAAGTCTGACAACATATTATTTAGATCGGCCCATTCAGTTATTTCTCTAACACTTGCTACCAAAAAAGCTTCCGGAGCCCGTCTAAAAGGCTAATTCGCCTGTATTTTGCAGCCTCATTGCGCTGCCATTTTTAATCAATTGGGACTATTTCAACTTTGTACCAGGATTCTGGAATAGAACCCCCTGCGAGATGTTCCCTCGTTAGTAGGTTTAGATAGGTTGTCCAGATAAATGTTTCAGCTGCATAGCTATCAGATGTCTGGGCCAGTGGCTTTTTTGGGATGATAGATTTTAAGGCCCTTATAGAATTTGGCAAGTTATTGTCAGGGGGTCTAGGTTCCCTAGCGTACTAATGGGGCCAGTATCGCCGATCCCACAACCGTCCCTTTATCGTTTAGAGTTTTAAGTTCCTGTTGGTCTAGTTCACTGTAAACATTTATGTGATTGAAATCACTACAGTCTTGCCTACTTCCCACATTGACAGGGGCAGAGTAAAGCTTTCCAAAATGATCAATCCATTGTTGGGGCTGGACTTTGAAGGCTAGGGGGTTGGTTGAAGGGCAAAAACCATGCACTATAATATTCCAAAATGTATTTGCATCCCCTGATTTTGCTGCTTGGGTCAGATATGACCAAACCTCTTCTTCCCAATCAGCTTTGTCTTGCAGTACAACTTCCTTGTATTTCCTTTTGGGCTCAGGAGTGTTTTAATCTGTTTCTTTATCCTTGTGGCTATCACTATTCTGTATCTCATTTTACTACGGCTCAAACTAATT